>NC_068439.1:22216108-22478608 GCF_023373465.1 Oncorhynchus keta
AAATGTGTTATCACTGTGCTTTCAACCATTTAAAAGCAGAACCAATTTCCAATGGTAAAACAATGTCAGGGTTTTGGTTAATCTAAATGTGTTATCACTGTGCTTTCAACCATTTAAAAGCAGAACCAATTTCCAATGGTAAAACAATGTCAGGGTTTTGGTTAATCTAAATGTGTTATCACTGTGCTTTCAACCATTTAAAAGCAGAACCAATTTCCAATGGTAAAACAATGTCAGGGTTTTGGTTAATCTAAATGTGTTATCACTGTGCTTTCAACCATTTAAAAGCAGAACCAATTTCCAATGGTAAAACAATGTCAGGGTTTTGGTTAATCTAAATGTGTTATCACTGTGCTTTCAACCATTTAAAAGCAGAACCAATTTCCAATGGTAAAACAATGTCAGGGTTTTGGTTAATCTAAATGTGTTATCACTGTGCTTTCAACCATTTAAAAGCAAAAATGTCAATTTGCATTTCAAGTTTTATTTGATTTAGTCCTATTCCTTATCTTAGATTTTTGGTTGAGATGGAGATGTGAATCGAACATATCAATTAGTAATTTGTAGTCAAAATGTAATTAAAGCCAGACTAAATCAGTGGCACAGATGGAACTATCCAAGCAGAAGATAAATCTCCTTTAAATGTTCATATTTGGTTGCGTTGACAACAAACACAATTCAATACCCGGTTTGCCTATAAATTAATAATTGATATGTTGGATTAACATCTCCAACTCAACCAAACATCTATGTTCAAGAATAGGACTAAATATAATCTTATCAAAGTTTAAATGTACTTTAAATAAAGTCTGATTTGATTTAGTCATATTCTTTAACTTAGATTTTTGGTTGAGATGGAGACGTGACTCTAACATATTGATGATTAACTTGAAGATTCTATTTGAAATCAACCAAAGTTTGAAACCCTAGTGCTATATGTCTTGTCTAGTTTTAGTTGAACCCTAGTGCTATATGTCTTGTCTAGTTTTAGTTGAACCCTAGTGCTATATGTCTTGTCTAGTTTTAGTTGAACCCTAGTGCTATATGTCTTGTCTAGTTTTAGTTTAACCCTAGTGCTAGTTTTAGTTGAACCCTATATGTCTTGTCTAGTTTTAGTTGAACCCTAGTGCTATATGTCTTGTCTAGTTTTAGTTGAACCCTAGTGCTATATGTCTTGTCTAGTTTTAGTTGAACCCTAGTGCTATATGTCTTGTCTAGTTTTAGTTGAACCCTAGTGCTATATGTCTTGTCTAGTTTTAGTTGAACCCTAGTGCTATATGTCTTGTCTAGTTTTAGTTGAACCCTAGTGCTATATGTCTTGTCTAGTTTTAGTTGAACCCT
This sequence comes from Oncorhynchus keta, assembly GCF_023373465.1. Taxonomy (NCBI): domain Eukaryota; kingdom Metazoa; phylum Chordata; class Actinopteri; order Salmoniformes; family Salmonidae; genus Oncorhynchus; species Oncorhynchus keta. The sequence continues at coordinate 22,217,450 of NC_068439.1, forward strand.
AGTGCTATATGTCTTGTCTAGTTTTAGTTGAACCCTAGTGCTATATGTCTTGTCTAGTTTTAGTTGAACCCTAGTGCTATATGTCTTGTCTAGTTTTAGTTGAACCCTAGTGCTATATGTCTTGTCTAGTTTTAGTTGAACCCTAGTGCTATATGTCTTGTCTAGTTTTAGTTGAACCCTATGCTATATGTCTTGTCTAGTTTTAGTTGAACCCTAGTGCTATATGTCTTGTCTAGTTTTAGTTGAACCCTAATATGTCTTGTCTAGTTTTAGTTGAACCCTAGTGCTATATGTCTTGTCTAGTTTTAGTTGAACCCTAGTGCTATATGTCTTGTCTAGTTTTAGTTGAACCCTAGTGCTATATGTCTTGTCTAGTTTTAGTTGAACCCTAGTGCTATATGTCTTGTCTAGTTTTAGTTGAACCCTAGTGCTATATTTTTAGTCTTGCTCTAGTTTTCTAGTTTTAGTTGAACCCTAGTGCTATATGTCTTGTCTAGTTTTAGTTTAACCCTGGGTTGAATTGAAACAATAGCTGTTGATGACTTCCAAAATGCTATATAGAGCTAAATAGTCTCATTGATAATATATGACCTATAAAGTATGGTTACATTTCATTTGCTTTAAACCTATCTTTTGGAATAATTTCGATAGCAACAGTGAATATAATAATAATCGTTCTTGCGATAGCACATTGGTAGTAGTCAGTGACCAATGTCAACACTAAGCAGGGCCAGGCTTGATTTAAACCCTGCATGGGAGACCAAATAAATAGCAGGGGGGTTCTGATAATGTACATTTTTTACAATGATGACATAATCCTGTGGTTGAGATTCCACCCTCAAAACAACTGTTTCTTTTTTCAAATCCAATGTGTTTTTCACTTAGACTCCTTGTCACAATACATTGACAAATTACATTGAAACAACGTTGAGTCAACCAGTTTGTGCCGAGTGGGATGTGTTTAAATTCAAACATTGTATCTCAAACTCTACCAGTTACAAAAAGAGAACTAATACTAAGTTATTTTTGACCAATCATGAATCAATGATTCAACAATTAACTTAAAACATAAAAACTCCTCCAGGGAATCAATGACAGTTTTGTAAAATAGTTGATTGCCAGACAATATTATCTTGGGATTGAATATTATTTTAGGATTTCATGTAAAATCTTTCAAAACCACACCAGGTTCAACACCATCCCCATCGTGAAGTTCATGAGCTACCTGGTGTCCCATGTGTTTCTCCTGGCCCTCTTCATCCTCACCATCGCCTACCCCCCGCTGAATCCCATCCACCTGGGTCACCTGCTGCCTGGATGGAGTGAGTGGCTGCTGCTGGCCTGGCTGGGGGGCATGCTGGTGTCTGAGCTCACCCAGCCAGGGGAGCGCCACGGCCTAGCCTGGATCCGAGTGCTTGTCCTGGGATTCTCCGCCGCTGCCTTGCTCTGCCATCTCCTGGCCCTGGTTCTCCAGCTCTGGCCCCCCTCCCATCTCCACTGCCTTTTCACCCGGAACGTCCTACTAGCCGTGGCAATGACTCTAGGCTTCATCCAGCTGCTGGAGTTCCTGACCTTCCACCATCTGTTCGGCCCCTGGGCCATCATCATCAGGTGAGAGAAGATCATTGGAGAAAACTATACAAGTATATCAACATCATATCAACATGTCAGCAGGACTGATACTGCAACACGTTTCAACTAAACAGGTCTTCCTCTGCTCCTACAGTGCATTAGGAAAGTATTCAGACACCTAGACTTTTTCCACATTTTGTTACGTTACAGCCTTATTCTAACGTGGATTAAATAGTTTTTCCCCCTCATCAATCGACACACAATACCTGATAATGACAAAGCAAATAAAGGTTTTTAGAAATGTTTGCGCATTTTTTTTTAAATAAAAAAACTGAAACATTACACAACTATTCAGATGCTTTGCTCAGTACTTTGTTGAAGCACCTTTGACAGTGATTACAGCCTGGAGTCTTCTTGGGTATGACGCTACAAGCTTGGCACACCTGTATTTGAGGAGTTTCTCTCATTATTCTCTGCAGATCCTCTCAAGCTCTGTCATGTTGGATGGGGAGCGTCGCTACACAGCTAGTTTCAAGTCTCTCCAGAGATGTTGGATCAGGTTCAAATCCAGGCTCTTGCTGGGCCACTCAAGGACATTCTGAGACTTGTCCAGAAGCCACTCCTGCATTGTCTTGGCTGTTTGCTTAAAGTCATTGTCCTGTTGGAGTTCCTGAGCGCTCTGGAGCAGGTTTTCATCAAGGATTTCTCTCTACTTTGCTCCGTTCATCTTTCCCTCTATCCTGACTAGTCCCCCAGTCCCTGTCGCTGAAAAACTTCCCCACAGCATGATGCTGCCACACATGCTTCACTGTAGGAATGGTGCCAGGTTTCCTCCAGATGTGACATTTGGCCAAAGAGTTCAATCTTGGTTTCATCAGACCAGATAATCTTGTTTCTCATGGTCTGGGAGTCCTTGTGCCTTTTACTGAGGAGTGGCTTCCATCTGGCCACTCTGCCATAAAGGCCTGCTTGGTGGAGTGCTTCAGAGATGGTTGTCCTTCTGGAAGGTTCTCCCATCTCCACCTCACTGACAAAGGCCCTTCTCCCCCGATTGCTCAGTTTGGCGGGGCGGCCAGCTCTAGGAAGAGTCTTGGTGGTTCCAAACTTCTTCAATGCTGCAGAAATGTTTTGGTGCCTCGACACAATCCTGTCTCTGAGCTCTACGGACAATTACTTCAACCTCATGGCTTGGTTTTTTGCTTTGACATGCACGGTCAACTGTGGTACCTTACTGTGGTACAGGTGTGTGCCTTTCCAAATCATGTCCAATCAATTTAATTTACCACAGGTGGACTTCAATCAAGTTGTAGATCAATGAAAACAGGATGCACCTGAGCTCAATTTCGAGTCTTATAGCAATGGGTCTGAATACTTACATAAATAAGGTATTTCTGTTTTTTATTTTTAATACATTTGCAAAATCTTATAGAAACCTGTTTCCCTTTGTCATTATGGGGTATTGATTGTAGATTGATGAGGGAAAAACGTTATTGAATCCATTTTAGAATAAGCTGTAACGTAACAAAATGTTTAAAAAGTCAAGGGGTCTGAATACTTTCCAAATGCACTGTACCTCTGTAAATATGTTTTTATTGTTCACCTAAGTATTATCTGCAATAATAAGGCCTTATTTTTGTTTTTTTGTTTTCTATCCTCATCAGTGACCTGATGAAGGATCTGGGAAGGTTTGCCGTCATCCTGGCACTCTTCCACACCGCCTTCACCATGAGCTTGTGTGCCGTCTACAATGCCACCTTTGTGAAGCCGGAGACGGCAGTCCACACCCCTCGGGAGGTGTCCGTCCTGCTCTTCTTCGCCCTTTTCGGCCTGACGGAGCCTAAAGAAATGCCTACGTTGGTGGGCTCACCCCCGGCTGCCGGCGTGGTGGCCCAACTGGCGTTTGGCATCTACCTGGTGGTGACGGTGATCGTGCTGATCAACCTGCTCATTGCCATGATGAGTGACACCTACCAGCGCATTCAGGCCCGCTCGGACACTGAGTGGAAGTTTGGCCGGGCCGTGCTCATACGGGACATGAGTAGGAAGTCAGGAACGCCGTCTCCATTCAACCTCTTCACCAACCTCTTCTTCTTCGCCAAGGTGCTTTGCAAACATGGAGGTGAGTTTCATACTAGTGTTCCTACCTTGTTCAGGGAATTCATAGATTCAATATCGGCAGTTTTAACCACTACAAATTATTGTTTCCCAAGGAGGCAAACCATGAGTGTAATGCTACATCATGTATTATATATACACTGAGTGTACAAAACATGAACACCTGCTCTTTCCATGACATTGACTGACCAGGTGAAAGCTATGATCCCTTATTGATGTATCTTGTTAAATCCACTTCAATGAAGAGGAGGAGACAGGTTAAAAAAGGATTTTTAAGCCTTGAGACAATTGAGACATGAATTGTGAATTTAGTACATTTGAACGGGGTATGGTTGTAGGTGCCAGGCACACTGGTTTGTGTCAGCAACTGTAACGCTCCTGGGTTTTTGACGCTCTACAGTTTCCTGTATGTATCAAGAATGGTCCATCACCCAAAGGACATCCAACCAACTTGACACAACTGTGGGAAGTATTGGAGTCAAAATGGGCCAGCATACCTATGGAACGCTTTCCACACGTTGTAGTGTCCACGCCACGACAAATTGAGTCTGTTCTGGTGGCAAAAGGTGGGGTGCAACTCAATATTAGGAAGGTATTCTTAATGTTTTGTACACTCAGTATGTGTTATGTATAACCCCCCAGGTAAGATCTGCTCTACAGAGGGCCGGGACCTGATGACTGAAGAGGAGGATGCAGAGGGTCTGCCTGACCCCCGCTCTCTGGACATACCAGCTCACACCTCCCTGGGCTGGATGAGGACCAACAAAAGGACACAGATCCTACCTGAGGGTGAGGGTCTGATTGTACTGATCCATTTCAATTCACTGATTTCAATTGATTGAGATTCACATATTTCATGTATTTCAATTCACTTCAATTAACTGTTCAAAGTAATCATTTGGTAATGTGCATGTGATTTGGTGTTCTAATATTATCTGATACATACATGCATGGCACGTGAAAAAAAAAATAGTTTGAGCATCTTACATTCTTGATTCTCATGAATAAAAGTTCCAACAAACATATAGTTCCTACATTCTTGTTCCTACCTTTCAAGCTCTCTCTATGCCCCCCAGATGGCCAGGCCCAGCCCCTCCCCTCCAGCTCCAGGCTGGCTGGCCAGGTGCGTGTGGAGCAAGTGACAGACTGGGCTGTGGTAGTCCAACGCTACCTGGCGCTGAGAGGACAGGGGGACAGAGGCATGCAGGAGAGGGACCCTGGTACTGGCCCTGCCCAGCACCCTGACTGATCCAGTCCATCCGGAACCAGGACTCTGTGTCTCTGACTAACTCACCCACACCTGACTTATTAAGCTGTATCCTGATTCTCCACCCTTCTCCCACAGTATGCTCTTGCACATTTTCTGTCATGGATTTAACAATATTGGAAGATCCTTCCAATGATTTATCCAAAATCCATGTCAGAAAGTCTAAGTGCACACTGTGGGAGAAGGGTGGAGAATTGGGATGCAGCCTAAGAGCCTTACCCAGCAGTATCCTTAGGACCTTAGCCAAGCCTTGTCGGGACCCAGCATCTTTAGGAGCCTGCACACAGCTTAGCCCGACTCCCAGGACCCCAGCCTTGACATTAACATGAGCCTTGAATACCTACTCGACAGTATGACTCCAGCCCTGCCTTACCAATGGCCCAATTCTGCCATGGCCTACTACATCACAGCAACAACCTGTGAAACAGAACTACTAGCACCAAACACACTGCCTTTATTATCAGCTGTCCGTGTATACATTACTCTCACTCACAATGGGAAATCACTTGTGATCCAGTGCCTAGGGCCCAATTTTTCAAAAGCTATCTGATTAAATGCAAAGAAATAGAATAAAAAGAAAGGGCATATAATTTAGTTAAATGGGGACACCTGTTCTATTCGTTCCATTTCTATGCATTTAATCCTATCCGATTGCCGAAATCCGATCAGATAACTTTTGAAAAAGTTGTCCCAGGCTATGGTTTATAGTGTGTAGATTCTAATATTGTCCAGTAGAGGTTCTTGTTAGACAACTTTCTGTCAGGGTTGTTTGATGAGCCGTATGACAGACGTATGAGCCTGTAAAAACATGCGAGAGAAGATGTGATTTATTAGGGAAAGAGGATACCTAGTCAGTTGCACAACTGAATGCATTCAACTGAAATGTGTCTAACACATTTAACCCAACCCCTCTGAATCAAGGGTGCAGGGGTCTGCCTTAATCAAGTTCAATGGCACCGGGGAGCAGTTGTTTGGGGTTAATGCCTTGCTCAAGGGTAGAACAGCAGATTTTTCCACCTTGCCGCTCAGGTATTCAACCAAGCCACCTTTCGGTTACTGGCCCAACACTCTTAACCGCTAGGCTATCTGCCGCACCACTATTATAGTGTAGTATTGTACTATCATCATAACTTTCATGCGACAGTGCCTTGATTATGCATGGCGTAGCATTTCATTATAATAACACTTTTCTAGGGACAGTATTGAGAAAAAATGTGTTCTTTGACAAATGAACCTGGTGTTATTTTGTTTACTCAATGGCAGTAGATAAGTGTCTACGTCAACTCTGCCAATTATGTGGACTACATGTCCACATAAGCCTCCTATTTTACAATATACATTATATCATGCTTCATTCTACAGTTAAATATGTTTTTATAACATGTTTATGAATAGTGTTTATTGTAGTGATGTGTTTAGAGAAAAGTATAATTTTATTATCATGATATAACATGAGTTACTCAGTAACTCCATTACTTAATGAAAATGGTCAAACCTGTGAAATAGAGCAATAGGAGGTCAAACCAGTCTGCTTTCTCTATCACATTATTTACTTTATTATGGGTCACTCCTTCTCCCCCCTCTCTCTCTCCTCTCCCCTCTCCCTCTCTCTCTCCTCTCCCCTCTCCCTCTCTCTCCCCTCCCTCTCCCCCTACCCTCCACCTTCCCACCCTCTTTCTCTCTCTCCTCTCCCCTCTCTCCCTCCCCTCTCCCTCTCTCTCTCCTCTCCCTTCTCTCTCTCCTCTCCCTTCTCCCTCTCTATCTCCCCTCCCTCTCCCCCTACCCTCTACATCCCCACCCTCTTTCTCTCTCTCCTCTCCCCTCTCCCCTCTCCTTCTCTATCTCCCTCTCCCCCTCCCCTCCACCTCCCCACCCTCTTTCTCTCTCTCCTCTCCCCTTTCTCCCTCCTCTCCTCTCCCCCTCCCCTCTCCTCCCCCCTCTTTCTCTCTCTCCTCTCCCTTCTCCCCCCTCTCTATCTCCCCCTCTCCCCTCCCCCTACCCTCTACATCCCCACCCTCTTTCTCTCTCCCTCTCCCCTCTCCCCTCTCCTTCTCTATCTCCTCTCCCCCTACCCTCCACCTCCCAACCCTCTTTCTCTCTCTCCTCTCCCCCTCTCTCCCTCCCCTCTCTATCTCCTCTCCCCCTCCCCTCCCCCTCCCCCTCCCCCTCCCCTCCACCTCCACCTCCCCACCCTCTTTCTCTCTCTCCTCTCCCCTCTCTCCCTCCCCTCTCTCTCTTCTCCCCTCCCTCCCCCCTCCACCTCCCCACCCTCTTTCTCTCTCTCCCCTCTTCTATCTTAACATTATAGCTAGGAGCTAGGAAACAGGCCTGTAAACGTAGTACCTTCCACTCTCTTTATCATTGAACTAAACTTAACACCGTAGCCAACTTCTTCCATTAATTACGCCAGAGATACGGGGGGAAACCCTTCGCTCTTCTCATTCTAGATTAACTGCGAGGATGTTGTTTTTACCTGGTCAGACCAGGATAAGTACAGTGTGTCTGGGGAGTGAGATTGATGTGTTTGAAGCATATAACATATAATAATTCACAATGAATAGGACTCAGCTTAACGTATCTCTAAACAGAGAATGAAAATAGGAGGTAAATAACTCAGGGTACATCTTAAATGGCACCCTATTCCCCATATTTATTCACTGCTTTTGTCCAGAGCCCATAAGGTCATAGGGCTGTGGTCAAAAGTAGTGTGCTATACGTATAGGGAATAGGGTGCCATTTGGGACTCAAGCCCAAGTTTCTCATCTTTCTCACCTCTTTGAGTGCCTTGCAGTACTCACTGACTCTAAAATGTCCAGACTTGTTGAGCCAACTTCTATGGTTCATAGAAACCTTTAAAAACATCCGTAACCCCTCATTCTATTGTATTGTTGATATGTTTTATACAACCTAAACTTCAATAAAGTTTTAAGTCTGTAATGTAAGGTATATTCACACATGCACACACAAGCACACATGCGCACGCACACACGCAAACACACACACACTAACCAAATCTGTTATTTATGAAAGATTAAAAGATGAGTGTTTTGTCTTGTCTATAGTTTGTGCTTTGTATTGTCTATAGTTCATGTTTTTTCTTGTCTCTAGTTTGATGAGTGTCTTGTCTATAGTTTGATGTTTGTTTAATCTTGTCTATAGTTTGATGTGTGTCTTGTCCCATAGTATGATGTTTGTATTGTTTTTTCTATAGTTTCATGTGTGTTTTGTCTTGAATATAGATTCATGTGTGTCTTGTCTCATCTGTAGTTTGATGTGTGTCTTGTCTATAGTTTCATGTGTGTTTAATCTTGTCTAATTAGATGTGTGTCCTTGTCCTGTCTATAGTTTGATGTTTTGTTTTGTCTATAGTCTGATCTGTGTTTTGTCTCGTATATAGTTTTGTGTGTCTTGTCTATAGTTTGATGTGTGTTTTGTCTTGTCGATAGTTTGATGTGTGTTTTGTCTCGTATATAGTTTTGTGTGTCTTGTCTATAGTTTGATGTGTGTTTTGTCTTGTCTATAGTTTGACGTGTGTTTTGTCTTGTCTATAGTTTGATGTGTGTCTTGTCTATAGTTTTGATGTGTGTTTTGTATTGTGTATAATTATATGTTTCTTGTTCTGTCTACAATTTGATTTGTTTGGATGTGTTTTTGTTTTGTATTGTCTATAGTTTAATGTTTGTCTTGTGTTTGATGTGTTTTTGTTTTCTATAGTTCGATTGTCTTTTCTAGTTTGAGTTTTTTGTCTCGTAATGTTTGTCTTGTCTATAGTTTGATGTGTGTTTTGTCTTGTCTATTGTTTGATGTGTGTTTTGTCTTGTCTATAGTTTGATGTGTGTCTTGTCTATAGTTTTGATGTGTGTTTTGTATTGTGTATAATTATATGTTTCTTGTTCTGTCTACAATTTGATTTGTTTGGATGTGTTTTTGTTTTGTATTGTCTATAGTTTAATGTTTGTCTTGTCTATAGTTTGATGTGTGTCTTGTCTTGTCTATTGTGTGATGTGTGTTTTGTTTTGTCTATAGTTTGATGTGTCTTTTCTATAGTATGATGTGTGTTTTGTCGTGTGTATAATTTGGTGTGTTTTGATTTGTCTATAGTTTGATGTGTCTTTTCTATTGTGTGATGTGTGTTTTGTCTTGTCTATAGTTTGATGTGTCTTTTCTATAGTATGATGTGTGTTTTGTCCTGTCTATAATTTGGTGTGTTTTGATTTGTCTATAGTTTGATGTATGTTTAGTCTTGTATATAGTCTGTGTGTTTTGTCCTGTCGATAGTTTGATTTGTATCTTGTTTATAATTTGATGTGTGTCTTGTCTGTCGTTGGATGTTTGTTTTGTCTCATCTATAGATTGATGTGTCTTTTGTCAGGTCCGTAGTTTGATGTGTGTCTTCTCTATAGTTTGTGTGTTTTGTCTTGTGTATAGTTTGATGTGTGTTTTGTCTTGTGGGGTTGTGGGGACTGTATTATGACAGTTCTGTTCCAAAGAGTCTCCTCAGGCTGGTGTATAAAAAGATGGTGACCCTATTACTTTGTTAACTTCTTGGCCTTCCTGCTTGGCCTTTACTGCATTACTAAGGTGTGTGCGTGTGTGTACCTGTGTGTGTGTACCTGTGTGTGTGTACCTGTGTGTGTGTACCTGTGTGTGTACCTGTGTGTGTGTGTACCTGTGTGTGTGTGCACCTGTGTGTGTGTGTGTGCACCTGTGTGTGTGGGCACCTGTGTGTGTGTGCGCGTGTGTCCATGCATGTTTCTATTTCTCTTTGTGTGTGTGTGTGTGCATGCATATGTGTATCTGGTTTCAAGAGGTGTAATATTGGTGCTGTTATCCTATTCAAACAAATAATATCATATTATCCCCTTGGGCCTTGGTCTTTACAGGGCAGGGTCTAAATCTTCCAATTGGAAGACCATGCTGTGGTTATAACACTGATGTTCACTTCTTTATCTGAAGTTGTTGCCCTATGCTGGATATTTGGTAAGTGTTCCAATGTGAGCTCTTTTTCAGAATGATTGTGCTGTATCTGTTTGCTTCTTCTGGCCTTGAATGATTATGCCCTGTTGTATGACATTATTCATTGGTTTTTCTCTCCAAAACAACTCCTCTTGCTTCCAAGAAATATATATATTACTAGGCAAGTCAGTTAAGAACAATTTCTTATTTACAATGATGGCCTAGGAACAGTGGGTTAACTGCCTTGTTCAAGAGCAGAACGACAGATTTTTTACCTGGTCAGCTCGGAGATTCGATATATCAACCTTTCGGTTACTGGCCCAATGCTCTAACCAATAGGCTATCTGCCCCATTATCTGGCAATGCTGAACATGTCTTCAATGCAAATGTCTTGTGATCTTTATTTTCTAAAGATGTATTTTATATTGTTGGTTCCATTTTTCTGTGCTCCATTTTTTTACTTAACAAATAAGGAATACTCCAAATGTGCACTTATAAATCATAACAATTTTCATCAAAATACAGCTGTAGACAGAAGTCAAAGGTCAAACATCAAACATACTGTACAACTGATGTCTCTCTGCAAAATAGGAAAGGGTACAAATTATTTTATTATGTTTGCAGTCAACCCCAGTGATGTCACTGCCTATGTCATTACCTTCTACTCATGAGACCAAGACCAAGATATACAAACAATAGATTCAGCGTTAACTAAAGGCTCAGCAGTAAATGTCCAATACAGAAGTTGCTTTATAGTGGTATGTCTGACTGGTCTCTTATCTCTTTCACTCCCTGCAGGGTTCTGTGTCTATGAATCTCTTTTATCTTTGAGGCGCTTTCTCACAGACCTCCTGTTTTGACTGCAATAACTCACACATCTCTCAGACCGTTTCTTTATAAGAGGCAGAGACTATAAAATACTGTGGAACAATGTTAAACCTTATAATGAATATACAGTGGGGAGAACAAGTATTTGATACACAGCCGATTTTGCAGGTTTTCCTACTTACAACAACTGTGAGAGGCGAAATCTAAAACAAAAATCCAGAAAATCACATTGTATGATTTTTAAGTAATTAATTAGCATTTTATTGCATGACATAAGTATTTGATACATCAGAATAGCAGAACTTAATATTTGGTACAGAAACCTTTGTTTGCAATTACAGAGGTCATGCGTTTCCTGTAGTTCTTGACCGGGTTTTCACAAACTGCAGCAGGGATTTTGGCCCACCGTTGAAGTGTACGTCTGATAAAAATTACAGACCTCTACATGCTTTGTAAGTAGGAAAACCTGCAAAATCGGCAGTGTATCAAATACTTGTTCTCCCCACTGTATATTGTTAATCTGTAGTCTAGGACCCTATAAATGTGGAGGAGGAGGGGTCTTATAGCCCTTCCCCTTCTATTAATACAACATAAGCATAATCAATTATTATAATACATCAAACATTTGGTGCAGCCCCTATCATGACCGTAAATTGACCCCATCAATATACAGCAGATAATGATGACCTTTGCAGATCTCATTCTTATCATTTCTTTTACGCTTTTAGTCCATGACAATATACCTCCTGCTGATTTGTTGGAGTACAGCGGCTCGCTATCATGGTGAAAAGGATCCTGGAAAAACTTCCACATTTCTTCTTTCAGGCACTGCGGGTTGGTGGTCTCTCCAATGTTAATCATGATGAGTCTACCTCATTCATCACACTGCATTGGGTGACATTGCCCCTACCCAGGGCAGCCAACCGCAATGAGCAAAACATTTACAGCCTTAATCACGCTGCATTGTATTGCGAGTTTAACTGTGTTTCACAGTTCTGCATTTTGCACACATTTTTCTTTTAGTAAGGAAAATGGCACTTCATGTCTCTTACCATTTATAGTGGAATTTTCCGTTGTTATTAAAAACGTATGTAGGCAATCTTAGCTATTTTTCACCATGAAAGGCGAACTCTTCTCCTCAACAATCTTTTCTTTTTTCTTTTTTTACCCCTTTTCCTCCCCAATTCCGTGGCATCCAATTGGTAGTTACAGTCTTGTTTCATTGCAGCAACTCCCGTACGGACTCGGAAGAGGCGATGGTCGAGAGCCGTGCGTCCTCCAAAACACAACCCAACCAAGCCGCACTGCAGGCCATACTGGTCATTGCCATTGTCCAGCACAGCCCACTGTTAAGGGTTAGACATATCGCTACCATTTGGAGACATGCCTGAGCTTCTTGGAAGGAAAGACACTTGTTTAGTGGTAAGGTAGACAAATTTGTATGTGAAAGGGGTTACCTAGTCTGTTTCACAACTGAAGGCATTCAACCAAAATGCAGCTTCTACATTTAACCCAAGCCCTCTGAATCAGAGAGGTGAGGTGAGAGGGTTTGATTCCAGCGGAGGCTGCCGAGGGGAGGACGGCTCATAGTAATGGAGTCAATCGAATGGTATCAACCACAATTGATCACATTCCAGCCATTAATATGAGTCATCCTCCCCTCAGCAGCCTTCGACATTTGATTCCCACTGGGGCCAGCTATAAGAAAAGGCATGGCTGTAAGTCGCTTTGGATAAAAGCATCTGCTAAACGGCATGTATTTATAGGAAGTGGACATTCGACCCGGCTGAAGAAAACGTGTTGGCATAGCGGTCTAAATTAGTTAAAGTTTAGCTTTATCACTGTGACACATGTTTAGGCTTCTTTTCATCCCCTGGACCATGACTGGATAGTTTTGGTCCATCTCAAATCTCTAAAAGTGCAGTAACACTGCTGGAGGGGTTGCTACAATAGATTTTAATGAGACAATGCTGCAAAAAATTGTCCATGATTTATAGGCCTACATTTATTTGAAACAGATGGTATTTATCTTTATCTTAATTTATCTAGACTGGCTAAGATGAAGGTATACCTCCCTGAGTGCTCAGCAGCAATGGTGTTGCACTCGGAGGCCACGGGCCAGTACAGTATGAGAGAGAGGTTTATGAAATGAGAAACAGAGCAGGACACTACACTGGTGGGTAATATATGGGGCTTTGGTGACAAAACGGACGGCACTGTGATAGACTACATCCAATTTGTTGAGTAGAGTGTTGGAGGCTATTTTATAGATGACATCGCCGAAGTCGAAGATTGGTAGGATGGTAACTTTTACGAGGGTATGTTTGGCAGCATGAGTGAAAGATTCTTTATTGCGAAATAGGAAGCCGATTCTAGATTTAATTTCGGATTGGAGATGCTTGGAGATGCTTAATGTGGGTATGGAAGGAGAGTTTACAATATGTAGTTGTCCACATATTCTAAGTCAGAACTGTCCAGAGTAGTAATGCTGGACGGGCGGCAGTGATCGGTTGAAGAGCATGCATTTAGTTTTACTTGCATTTAAGAGCAGTTGCAGGCCACGGAAGGAGAGTTGTATGGCATTGAAGCTCGTCTGGAAGTTAGTTAACACAGTGTCCAAATAAGGGCCAAAGGTATACAGAATGGTGTCGTCTGCGTAGAGGTGGATCAGAGAATCACCAGCAACAAGAGCGACATCATTGATGTATACAGAGAAGAGAGTCAGCCCGAGAATTGAACCCTGTGGCACCCCCATAGAGACTGCCAGAGGTCCGGACACCAGGACCTCCGATTTGACACACTGAACTCTATCAGAGATGTAGTTGGTGAACCAGGTGAGGCATTCATTTGAGAGACCAAGGCTGTTGAGTCTGCCAATAAGAATGTGGTGATTGACAGAGTCAAAAGCCTTGGCCAGGTCGATGAATATGGCTGCACAGTGTTTCCAAGCCTCAGTGCAGTGTGCAGCTGGGAGGAAGTGCCCTTATTCTCCATGGAACTTTACAGTGTCCCAGAACTTTTTTTAGTTTGTACTACAGGATGCAAAATTCTGCTTGAAAAAGCTAGCCTTAGCTTTCCTAACTGTCTGCACTACGGTAAGACGAGGTGGGTCTGTGATTATTTGTAAACAACAACTGGTGCACAAAATCTAAGGAAGTCTAGATTTTGATCGCCTGAAGTAGAGTATATTGTGATAAATTGCAGGCCACACTACTTGCCTAGAGAGTTTTCAGCTATACGTTTTGTTTATTTATCACCACAGACAGATGCTGGCACTAAGCCCGCACTCCGCTGTATAAGGAAATAAGCAAACAGGAAACCACTCACCCAGAGGCGGCACTCCTAGTGGCCGGAGACTTTAATGCAGGGAAACTTACATCAGTTCTACCAAATTTCCATCAACATGTTGTGATGTGCAACCAGAGGGAAAAACATTCGAGATCACCTGTACTCCACACACAGAAATGCGTACAAAGCTCTCCCTCGCCCTCCATTTGGTAAATCCGACCACAACTGTATCCTCCTGATTCCTGCTTACAAGCAAAAATGAAAGCAGGAAGCACCAGTGATTCGGTCTATAAAAAAAGTGGTCAGATGAAGCAGATGCTAAACTACAGGACTGTTTTGCTAGCAAAGACTGGAACATGTTCAGTGATTCTTCCGATGGCATTGAGGAGTACACCACATCAGTCACTGGCTTTATCAATAAGTGCATTGAGGACATCGTCCCCACAGTGACTGTACGTACATACCCCAACCAGAAGCCATGGATTCCGGGCAACATTCGCACTGAGCTAAAAGGTAGAGCTGCCGCTTTCAAGGTGCGGGACTCTAACCCGGAAGCTTACAAGAAATCCTGCTATGCCCTGTGACGAACCATCAAACAGGCAAAGCGTCAATACAGGGCTAAGATTGAATCATACTACACCGGCTCCGGCTCTCATCTTATGTGGCAGGGCTTGCAAACTATTACAGACTACAAAGGGAAGCAGAGCTTGGAGCTGCCCAGTGACACGAGCCTACCAGACAAGCTAAATCACTTCCATGCTCGCTTCGAGGCAAGCAACACTGAGGCATGTATGAGAGCATCACCTGTTCTAGACGACTGTGTGATCACGCTCTTCGTAGCCGACGTGAGTAAGACCTTTAAACAGGTCAACATACACAAGGCTGCGGGGCCAGACGGATTACCAGGACGTGTGCTCCGGGCATGTGCTGACCAACTGGCAGGTGTCTTCACTGACATTTTCAGCATGTCCCTGATTGAGTCTGTAATACCAACATGCTTCAAACAGACCACCATAGTCCCTGTGCCCAAGAACACAAAGGCAACCTGCCTAAATGACTGCAGACCCGTAGCACTCACATCCGTAGCCATGAAGTGCTTTGAAAGGTTGGTTATGGCTGACAACATCATTATCCCAGAAACCCTAGACCCACTCCAATTTGCATACCGCCCAAACAGATCACTTGTCACTTTAATAATGCCATTTTAAGAATGTTTACATATCTCGCATTACTCATCTCATACATATGCACTGTGTCCTTCACCCTCTATTCTTTACTATCTATTGCATCTTAGCCTCTCTATCACTGTTCATCCATACATTTTACACTTATATATTGTCATCCCATTCCTTTACTAGATTGAGTGTATTAGGTTTTGTTGTGGAATTTGTTAGATATTAGGTTTTGTTGTGGAATTGTTAGATATTACCTGATAGATACTGCTGCACTGTCGGATCTAAAAGCACAAGCATTTCACTACACTCACAATAACATCTG
The DNA here is from genome assembly GCF_023373465.1 of Oncorhynchus keta. Classification (NCBI taxonomy): domain Eukaryota; kingdom Metazoa; phylum Chordata; class Actinopteri; order Salmoniformes; family Salmonidae; genus Oncorhynchus; species Oncorhynchus keta. The sequence continues at coordinate 22,232,973 of NC_068439.1, forward strand.
CTAACCATGTGTATGTGACCAATAACATCTGCTAACCATGTGTATGTGACCAATAACATCTGCTAACCATGTGTATGTGACCAATAACATCTGCTAACCATGTGTATGTGACCAATAACATTTTATTTTAATTGTTTTTTATTGCTCTTTTGTTTTCACAAGCACACTTTCCCCAAGTCAGTTTTTCGTCCAAGACCTGGCAGGTTGTCACATGATTCTATCCTTGAAATAGGTAAGTTGGGAAGAGTTTTCTGTTTTCCGAAAATCGATGATGCTGTATCATATTGATACTGTTTTAATGTGGCTCATGGTGATGTAGGTGCGTCAGAATGTTCAAAAATATTCTAGAATGTAGCTAGAGAAATCCTTTATTGTTCTTTTTTACTACGCATGTTTTTCTGATCAGTGCTCCGGGAAAGTTCTTTCTGTTTGTGAAATTGTCGAAACATCCCAGGTGGAAAGGAAGAGAGAGAAAGCATAGAATAATGATATCACAGACTTTCTCACAAAACAGATTGGCTACCCGCACTTACCATTTTTCGGAAGGCTTTGGATAGTAGTCCATTTAATCTCGTACTATGTTACTCCCCAGACCATACAGGGGGCCAGTGTGTCTTTACAAAGATGGCTTGAGAAACAAGACTTGTTGGTAAGGATTAAGTGCAATTTGTAAACTGCCAATGAAGTAAGCTTTCCTCTAAGCTCTATAAGTGTGGCTGATAACTCTTCTATAACATTGCAGTGATAAGGAGCTTGGCAGAACTTTTAAGCACAATTTCAGTGTATCATGATTCTAGAATATTCCAATACAAATACTGTGTAAAGTGTTAAGAATAATACATGTGGGAGGTATGACAGCAGACCATTAGGATTTGTATTATAGCCAATGGAAGCTATGAGCACTTGCACTGACGACTCAAGTGTCTGGTATATTAAGGTCATGCTCATGTAACTAAAACATTTATCAAGTTGTAGAACATAGTGCTGTGTTAATAAGCTTAATATGGAATTAAACACCTTTACCTTTCCACACCTCACTAATTCCACACAACACAGAAAAAAATGGTATCAGGTAACATTAAGGGCACAGTCTCTGCCATCAAAAATGTATTAACTACATTCATGTATTATTAACAATAACCCCAGTATGATTACAGGCTGTATAAAGTGGGATTTATAATACAAACCAACAGAGTTCATCTAAAACTAGTGTTGACCACTTTTCATCCTGACTCTATATTAGTTAATTTAGTGTTTATCTACAGTGTGTGATTAGGGACACAGTACCATCCCTGTACATCACCATGCATGCTGTCACGCCCTGGCCTTAGTTATCTTCGTTTTCTTTATTAGGGGTTGTCTAGGGGTTTTGTATGTTTATGGGGCTGTTTCCTTTCTAGGTAGTTTTGTATGTCTATGGTTGCCTAGATTGGTTTTCAATTAGAGGCAGCTAGCTGTCTGTCGTTGTCTCTGATTGGGAACCATATTTAGGCAGCCATATTCTTTGGGTATTTTGTGGGTGATTGTTTCCTGTGTCAGTGTTTGTGTCACACGGGACTGTTTTGTTGTCAGTTCACTTTATTATTTTGTATTTGTGTTCATGTTTAGTTTTTCTTATTAAAAACCATGGACACTTTACCACGCTGCATTTTGGTCCGATCCTTGTTTCACCTCTTCAGAGGAAGAGGAGGACATCTGCCGTGACACATGCAGACTCACGGGGTCTAATCCCCTGTTCCTGCACAGATTTACAAAGTTAGCACAGCCCCTTTATGTAGGGCCAAGATAAAGACACATGGTGCTCTAACGTTCTTCCAATGTGTATCTAAGGGTGAAAATATTTCTGGTCATTGGGCCATATCTCCGGCCCTTAGGTCATCATCTTCAGTATAAAGCAGAAATGTCACCATTGAGCATGCCATAGACATAGGATTACACAAATGTCCAGTCAATTTCAGTGATCTGAGGGCCTTAGCCATTTCTTGTAATTATATTTCTATGGAGCAAATCAAATTTTATTTGTCACATGCGCCGAATACAACAGGTGTAGACCATACCAGGAAATTCTAACTTACAAGCCCTTAACCATCAATGCATACTCATCAAGAAACTTGGTTTGATGAGAACTCAGAAAATGTCATGTGGTATTCTAAAGGTAAACTCTTTCAGGATGTGTTTGGGGCATTTCTACATTTAGGGCAAGTGTTCAACTCATTCCACAGAGGGCCGAATGTCTGCGGGTTTTCACTCCTCCCCAGTCCTTGATTGATTAAGGCCACTGATTGGTAAGGAACTCTCCTCACCTGGTTGTCTAGGTCTTAATTGAAAATAAAGAATAAAAACCAGCAGACACTAGGCCCTCCATGGAATGACATTGACATCCCTGGTTTAAGGGAAGAGGCTGTAGGCCAGCAAATTGACCTTTTGAATAATTTGTTTGTATTTATTTTGCCACACGGGGGTAGCATGAGACTTGGATGGTTTCTTCCTGTGGCTTGTCATTGTGAGAATTACCTTTGGTCACATCTCTGCATTTGAACCTTCATAGTAGTACTATTTCATTCCTTTAACACACACTTCCACACATCTAATGTTCCACTAAATCCTACAGTATAATGCTTTCCTGTAAAGAATTATCCATGTTACATTCCCAATCATCCTCTACTATCTGGAACACACAGACTTATAAACCATATGTCGCATTCAGTCTGTGTGTGCTGGTCAGGTTTGTTTTTGTGACATTCTTCCACAGGATGTGAACAAGGCTCAGTCTGGGCTTTGGCGTTGTTCACACCTAGGTCCTACAGTGTGAGTATTACCACCCCTCCCCTGGCTGTGGCCCGTGGCCAGGTGGTTTGGCTGGGGTGACTGGGGGCCTGACACAAAGGCCTGGACAGCAGGGTTGCGGTCAATTCTAATTGAAGTCCTTCAAAAATGCTCTGCATTCAGAACAGAGGAGGTTAGGCCCTAAGGCTACCTGGAGTATGGAAAAACTGAAGTAAGGACACTGTATAGCCTATATCCAAATAATAAATGACAGGTCATGTTGTTATTCAAATCATACTTTATTTGCCAAATACAACCTTGCCGTGAAATGCTTACTTACAAGCCCTTAACCAACAGTTCAAGAAAGAGTTAAGGGGGGTAAATAGTCCAGGTAGCCAGTTGATTAACTGTTCAGTGGTCTTATGGCCTGGGGGTAGAAGCAGTTCAGGAGCCTTTTGGTCACAGACTTGGCGCTCCGGTACCGCTTGCCATGCGGTAGCAGAAAGAACAGAGTGGGACTTGGATGGCTGGAGTCTTTGACAATTGTTAGATGCTTCCACTGACGCCGCCTGGTATTGAGGTCCTGTATGACAGGAAGCTCGGTCCCAGTGATGAACTGGGTCGTACACACTACCCTCTGTAGCGCCTTGGGGTCGGATGCCGAGGAGTTGCCATACCAAGTGGTGATGCAGCCAGTCATGGTACAGGTTGGGATCTGGAACGTGTGTGTGTGGGGGAAGTAGAAAGCTGCAGGGTTTATTGCTCAGTTGTTGGTATCTGACTCAAGTGAAAGATAGCAAACAGTGTTGACTGCAGGCTATGCAGTGCAGAGCCTCTGCAGTATATTGCAGTGTTCCCACCATTATGACACACTAGTATTAATCTCAGCAGGCCATATCAGTACCTCTTTTATGTGATCTGACCTACTGGGCCAGATTATTCCTTAGATTTCCAAGGAAGGAACCATTCAGCATATCTTATTTATGTGTAAAGACAATGTTTGACTCCTCCTAAACCATCATCGTAAGGTAAGTCTACCATAGGCTATTTGCTGGACCTATGGCCATAGTGATTACAATTCAGATCAGGGACATTCATCCCTATGATGTATGATCACATGGTCCTTTATGGATTTCATGAAGAAATATATTGAGACATTATTAGATATGAAAGGTTATGAGATTAAATGAAGTTGAATGATTCCTGATGAGACCTGCTCAGGGTTTGAGCCTCAGGAATACACCTATAGGCCTAATGACAAGATTTGAGAGACTGTTACCTACACTACTAAATTAAGAGTAGCATAAATACTAGTATGGTTTTACTGTAAATATTCAATTTTGCAACAAAAATACCTCCATTATTTTCCCATCTTAAATTGCATTAAAACTGTAAAAGGTATTAAGTACCTTCTAGTATGCAAGAACATAGTAAAGTTACCGTGAATGAGAACGGTGTCTGGAAGTGTCTCAATCTTGTTTCCTCAGCCTATGGCCTACAGCTGCCTTGAAGGGAAATTTCTGAAGATTAGTGCCTCCTCTAATTAGACAGCATTACCTTAATGAGTAATTAACTTCAGGGTCGTTAAAAACTAATTTGATTGTTTTTCATCCCCCTGAGGAGTGTCAATCAGAATCACACACTTCAAATGAAGCTGACAGTTTCTAACAGAGAGGAAGTCAATTATTTTACTCAAGTTTATTTACAAAGCTGCAGTAGATCACGACACCATTCTGCATACTTCTGGCCCTTCTTTGAATACTGTGTTAACTAACCTCCAGACGAGCTTCAATGCCATACAACACTCCTTCCGTGGCCTCCAACTGCTCTTAAACACAAGTAAAACTAAATGCATGCTCTTCAACCGATCTCTGCCCACACCTGCTCGCCCGTCCAGCATCACTACTCTGGACAGCTCTGACTTAGAATATGTGGACGACTACAAATATCTAGGTGTTTGGTTAGACTGTAAACTCTCCTTCCAGACTCACATTAAGCATCTCCAATCCAAAATTAAATCTAGAATTGGCTTCCTATATCGCAACAAAGCATGCTTCACTCATGCTGCCAAACATACCCTCGTAAAACTGACCATCCTACCGATCCTTGACTTCGGTGATGTCATCTATAAAATAACCTCCAACACTCTACTCAACAAGCTGGATGCAGTCTATCACAGTGCCATCTGTTTTGTCACCAAAGCCCCATACACTACCCACCATTGCGACCTGTACGCTCTCGTTGGTTGGCCCTCGCTTCAAACTCGTCGCCAAACCCACTGGCTCCAGGTCATCTACAAGTCTTTGCTAGGTAAAACCCTGCCTTATCTCAGCTCACTGGTCACCATAGCAGCACCCACTCGTAGCACGCGCTCGAGCAGGTATATTTCCCTGGTCACCCCCAAAGCGAATTCCTCCTTTGGTCGCCTTTCCTTCCAGTTCTCTGCAGCTGGAACAAACTGCAAAAATCTCTGAAGCTGGAGACTCATATCTCCCTCACTAGCTTTAAGCACCAGCTGTCAGAGCAGCTCACAGATCACTGCACCTGTACATAGCCCATCAGTAAACAGCCCATGCAACTACCTCATCCCCATACTGTATTTATTTATCTTGCTCTTTTGCACCCCAGTATCTCTACTTACATATTCATCTTCTGCACATCTACCATTCCAGTGTTTAATTGCTATATTGTAATTACTTCGCCACCATGGCCTATTTCTTGCTTTAACTCCCTTATCTTACCTCATTTGCACTCACTGTACATAGACTTTTTGTTTTATTTTGTTCTACTGTATTATTGACAATGTTTTGTTTATTCCATGTGTAACTCTGTGTTGTTGTATGTGTCGAATTGCTATGCTTTATCTTGGCCAGGTCGCAGTTGCAAATGAGAACTTGTTCTCAACTAGCCTATCTGGTTAAATAAAGGTGAAATTAAAAATTAAAAATCAGTGAGATTCACTCACACAAGTACTATACACCCGTGTGTGTGCATAAGTAAAAATACTTGAAAGTACTATAAAGTACTACTAAGTAATTTTTGGGGATTACTGTACTTGACTACTTTTACTTCACTACATTAATAAGACGTTTCAATAAGACAATCAATAAGACATTTTCCCTGACAATAAAAAGTACTTGTTACATTTTGATGGCTACGCAGGTGTAATGAACACGAGGGGAGACAGAGAGCTGGTTTCAAGCGCAGGGCGCAGCAGGTGTTTATTGTTAAGGACCACAGGAGGTTGCAGGTAGTTGGGTTCAGCGGCAGGCAGAAGTTCATACACAGGGGGTCCAAAGGGTCAACAGTACAGGCAGGGAAAAGGCTAGTAACGTAGTCCGGGAGATCAGGCAATAGGTAGATAACAGGAAATCCGAAAGGCTAAAGTACAGGCAGGGAATAGGCAAAAAGGCATCATTAGTGAGGCAGGCAAAAACTATCATACACAGGAGGCATAAATCACAGGGCAACCCAGAGCGCTGAAAGATGTGTGTCACAAATCAAACAATACCGCACAGTGATGGGGTGCAAAGAACTGAACTAAATAGTGTGTGATAATGACATACAGGTGTGTGAACAGGTGATCAGAATTCAGGTGATTGGGATCTGGAGAGTGAGCTGCGTTCAGGGGATCTAGGTGTTTGAGAGTGTGAGCTGGAAAGTGGGCTGGAAAGTGGGCTGCGTTCAGGGGATCTATGTGTTTGAGAGTGTGAGCTGGAAAGTGGGCTGCGTTCAGGGGATCTATGTGTTTGAGGGTGTGAGTTGGAAGCAGACGATACAGCAGGACAGGGAAAGGGTCCAATTTGCGCACTTATCAAGAAAACATCCCTGGTCATCCCTACTGCCTCTGATCTGGCAGACTCACCAAACACACCTGCTTCATTTGTAATGATGTTTGAGTGTTGGAGCGTGCCCCTGGCTATCCGTAAATTTAAAATACATTTAAAAATGGTGCTGTCTTGTTTGCTTAATATAAGGAATTTGAAATGATTATACTTTTCCTTTTGATACATAAATATATTTTAAACCAAATAATTTTAGACACACACACACACACACACACACACACACACACACACACACACACACACACACACACACACACACACACACACACACACACACACACACACACACACACACACAACACAAAAAATCAAATAAACATCACTGTTTAAAAAGAACACTCATTGCTCCTGCTTCATTGACTTCAGTTAGCTACACATGGTTCAACAGGGTCAATATAGGAAGCCAAACGAGGTAACAGCCACGATGCAAGAGCTTTGAGCAGACATTGTTGTGTGAATGGTCTATAAATGCATAAGTAGGCTAGCAGATAATCTTCTGAATGCAAGCCTGTTCATGCCCTTTTTGTTTGAAGTTTTCTTTGTCGTCTCATTGTTTGTTAATGAGAACGTCCCAAATGGCACCCCATTCCCTACACAGTGCACTACTTTTCACCATTACAGACACATTTAATGTGGTCGCATGCATTAATTCCAAAGACTAAGGTATTTGTAGACTTAGGAAACTAAGAGAGTCACAAAAGCAGGCTTTATTTGTTATTTGGCTCCAAATCCCAAATATCTTATCTTTCTTTAAGCTGACCATGTGGCAGGAAGCAAGAGGTGTGTTCATGAGCAATCTCAGGACATCAATCGTCTATTAGTTAAAAAGCTAATTATGTTTCTGCTATTAACGGAGTCAAGGTTAGGCCATTTATTTTTACTAGAGAGCTAGCATACTGTACTGGCATGAAATATGACTCCAACTGTTCACTTCCCCTCTGTGTTGGGTACACATACAGTCCAGTAGTCATCTAAAGGAGTGTGGAATTGTAAACACAACATAAACACTTCTACTGAGAGAGAGAGAGAGAGAGAGAGAGAGAGAGAGAGAGAGAGAGAGAGAGAGAGAGAGAGAGAGAGAGAGAACTGAGAGAGAGAACTGAGATAGGAGAGAGAGGAGAGGTCATAAGCAGATGAGCTCCTACATTTTTCAGCATGTTCTTAAAAGAATATAGATTTAATATTAGATAAACTTTGATTTTTTTTGTCAGGGACATATACAGGATGTTACTGTCACGCCTTGGTCTTAGTATTTTGTGTTTTCTTTATATATTTGGTCAGGCCAGGGTGTGACATGGGTTATTGTGGTGTGTTTTTTGTAGTCTATGGTTGCCTGAGGCGGTTCTCAATCAGAGTCAGGTGATTCTCGTTGTCTCTGATTGGGAACCATATTTAGGCAGCCATATTCTGTGAGTGTTTTCATGGGTGATTGTTCCTGTCTCTGTGTAGTTGTTCACCAGACAGGCTGTATAGGTTTTCACGTTCCGTTTGTTGTTTTGTATATATATAGTTATTTCATGTATCGTCTATTCTTCATTAAAGAACATGAGTAACCACCACGCTGCATTTTGGTCCGATCCTTGTTCTACCTCTTCGTCAGAGGAGGAGATAGAAGAACGCCGTTACAGTTACCCTGTACAACATAACCTTCACTCCAAATCAAAACCCAAAACCTACAACCTGATTTTAGATGGAATTACAGAATCACCTGGAAGATTTACTACCAAAGATTATTAATCCAAAGCTATACAGCAAATGATCTGGAAAACAACAGAAACCTGAAAACACCATCCAACCTGGAATTGAGGGAGTAATGCTTAGTCTGAAGATATATTTGATTTCCAAAAGCCAAGAAGAAAAATACATTACATTACTTTATAAGGACTGAATGCTAAATTAAGGCTGCCAAGCTTGATTCAACCTCAATTAGCACTAACGTGTTAATTGAGAGGTGTCAAAGCCTTTTAGCCCAATAATGGCAGGAGATTTGCACAGTCTACTCCAAACAAATGTAGGCCTTAGAAGCTGCCTCCCGCTGTTCAGAGGTAATTAAAATACATTAGCCTGTTTATGTAAAGAAAGATAACACACGAAAAGAGCACAAACTGAAGCTCCCAATGATTTTTTTTTCAAAAGACACTTTTTGCTGACTATTATACAAATGGGAACATCAGCAACCTTATCTTCCACATAGTCCATCTCCTGGCATGACACATTCACTATATTAGCACATTACACCTCTGTTAAGGGGGGTGTTACCAAGGGGTGGAAACTCAGGATACTAGACAACGAGGACTCTGAGTCAGCTAATATAAATCTATATAAGTCTGGAACAGTATTGGTACAGGGCAACCCCAAACAGTTTCAGCTGGACTTTCACCTAATCAAATAATTAGCTCAGCAGGAGAAGCTCTCCCTTGATAAAGATACCCCCACCCCGAGCGGATCAGTACAGACCTCTTCATTATATAATGCCACAAATGAGCAACCCCAAGCGGAAAGTCAACCTCCCAGCATACAGTACTACTCCCTCATTGAAATGAAGGATACATTTATCCAGCTGGAGGTAAGGTAGGTGGAGCTGGAACAGCAGGTTTCAGTCAGCACAGACCCAGACAACAGTCCAGCACAACAACACCCCCTTAACCAGACCCGGAGAGCTGGAGATGGAGAGAGACATATCTGCACTCTGGACAGTGGTGAGACAACTTCAACAGGAGAAAGAGCAGGAGCAGGAGAAGAACAGAGCACTAGAGCAGAGGATCAGACTGCTGGTGGAGAGGGTGAGGGGGATGGTATGTATGTTGTCTACCTCACTTGCTTTGGCAATGTTAACACATGTTTCCCATGCCAATAAAGCCCTTGAATTGAATTGAATTGAATTGATTGGTGTGTGACAGAGAACAACCCAATAGAGAGGTGGCCACTCCCACAGAGAAGCCAGCAGAACAGCTCACCTCAGCTCCCAACAAAAGTCTCGACACCATAGCAGAACAGTCCACCCCCCCGTGAGCCACCCTGATTGCCCTCCTGACAACCCCTCTACTCCCACTGAGGTCATACACAAGACACAGATTGTACTCCTTATGGACTCGAACAGGAAATATATACAATTAACAAAACGTTTCCCCAAACACAGTGTGTCTAATCTCCGGGGTCCAAACACCCAGCGAGCCCTAGACCTTCTGTTTGAGGACCAACTATGTTCTCCTAGCCACATAGTAATCCACACAGGCACAAACGACCTGAGAGTACCCCACCCCAGCAAAGAAGGCCTTAACATGGAAGTCACACATACACCCAGGCTGTGAGCAGGAAAACAGTCCCAACCCCCACTCTTACACTAGCCCGAGCCAATGGCATGTACCAGATGCTTAGCGGGCTCTGCTCACACTTCCTGGCAAGAGGCCAAACCACACGACCAGCAACATTGGACACTTTATGGAACACAAAGCCTTCACTGTCTCATCCTGGAATATTCAAGGCCTGAGGTCATCTGCCTTTGACCTAAAGAGCAGGAACCTGGACTTGATGAGAAAGGGTGGCAGGTAGCTTAGGTTGCAAGATCAAATCCCTGAGCAGACAAGGTAAAAAGCTGTCGTTCTGCCCATGAACAAGGCAGAATTTGTTCTTAACTGACTTGCCTAGTTAAATAAAGGAAAAATAAATGGGAAATACAGACATTGTCATCTGACAAGAAACATGGTATAGGATGGACCCACTGGACCCACCTCTATGTTACAGAGAGCTGGTAGTCCCATCCACCAAACTACCAGGTGTGAAACAGGGAAGGGACTCAGGGGGTATGCTAATTTAGTATAGAACAGACTTAACTCACTCCATTAAATGAATCAAAACAGGAACATTTTACATTTGGCTAGACATTCAAAAGGAAATGAGCTTAACACAGAAAAATGTCCTCCTGTGTGCTACCTATAACCCCCCACTAGAATTCCCATACTTCAATGAAGACAGCTTCTCCATCCTGGAGGGGGAAATCAGTCATTTCCAGGCCCGGGGACATGTAGCCTAAATGCCAGAACCGGACAAGAACCCGACACCCTCAGCACACAGGGGGACAAACACCTGCCTGGAGGTGACAGCATTCCCTCCCACATATGCTCCCCTAGGCACAACTATGACAACATAAACAACAAAAAGGGGTCACAAGTCCTGCAGCTATGTTGCACACTGGGTATGTACATAGTCAATGGTAGGCTTTGAGGGGACTCCTATGGTAGGTACGCCTACAGCTCATCTCTTGGCAGTAGTACTGTAGACTAATTTATCCCTGACCTCAACCCAGAATCTCTCAGAGCGTTCACAGTCAGCCCAATGACACCCCTATAAGATCACAGCAAAATCACAGTTTACTTGAGCAGAGCGATACTCTATCCTGAAGCATCAAAGCCAAAGGAACTGAGTAATATTAGGAAATGCTATAGATGGAAGGAATGTAGTGAAAACCTACCATGCAAACCTACCAAAAAAAACTATTAGGCAACAACAAATTCAATCACTTTCGTAACAACTTCCTGGACAAAACATTTCACTGTAATAGTGAAGGTGTGATCTTAACAGTATATTTGACCTCTCAGCTTCCCTATCAAATCTAAAAATTCCAAACAGAAAACCGAAGAAAATGAACAACAATGACAAATGGTTTGATGAAGAATGCAAAAGGCTAAGAGGAAATTGAGAAACCTTATCCAAACAAAAACATAAACCTGAGTCTACACCTTCACAGCACGTCAAAAATCAGCTCAATGTAACTGAAGAATCCATAGCCTCTAACCACTTGGAAAACACTAAACAAACAACAACACGAAGAATTATCTATCCAAAATGTAATTGAATGGGTAAAACACTTCTCTAATCTTTTTGGCTCTACAACAAAAAACAAACAGCAAAAACATATGCATGATCAAATATAAATCTTAGAATCAACTTTTAAAGACGACCAGAACCCACTGGATTCTCCAATTACATTGAATGAACTACAGGACAAAACACAAAGCCTCCAATCCAAAAAGCCCTGTGGTGTTGATGGTATTCTCATTGAAATGTTAAAATATACAGACAACCAATTCCAATGGGCTAAACTGAAACTCTTTAACATCATCCTTAGCTCTAGCATCTTCCCCAATATTTGGAACCAAAACCACCCCAATCCACAAAAGTGCAGACAAATTTGACCCCAATAACTACCGTGGTATATGCGTGAACAGCAACCTTGGGAAAATCCTCCGCATTATCATTAACAGCAGACTCATACATTTCCTCAGTGAAAACAATGTACTGAGCAAATGTCTTATTGGATTTTTACCAAATGATCGTACGACAGACCAAGGTATTCACCCTGCACACCCTAATATACAAACAGACAAACCAAAACAAAGGCAAAGTCTTCTTATGCTTTGTTGATTTAAAAAAAAAAAACTTAGACTCAATTTGGCATGAGGGTCTGCTATACAAATTGATGGAAAGCATGATAAACATGATCAAATCCATGTACACAAAGAACAAGTGTGCGGTTAAAATAGGCAAAAACACATTTCTTCCCACATGGACATGGGGTGAAACAGGGATGCAGCTTAAGCCCCACCCTTTTCAACATATATTTCAACGAATTGGCGAGGGCACTAGAACAGTCTGCAGCACTTGGCCTCAGCACTTGGCCCCTACTAGAATCTGAAGTGAAATGTCTACTGTTTGATGATGATCTGGTGCTTCTGTCACCAACCAAGGAGCGCATACAGCAGCACCTAGATCTTCTGCACAGATTTTACTAGACCTGGGCCCTGACAGTAAATCTCAGTAAGACAAAAAATAATGGTGTTCCAAAAAAGGTCCAGTCGCCAGGACCAGAAATACAAATTCCATCTAGACACCGTTGCCCAAGATCACACAAAAAACGATACATAGCTAAACATCAGCACCATAGGTACAGTTGAAGTCAAAAGTTTACATACACCTCAGCAAAATACATTTAAACTCAGTTATTCACCATTTCTGACATTTAATCCAAGTAAAACATCTCTGTTTTAGGTCAGTTAGGATCACTACTTTATTTTAAGAATGTGAAATGTCAGAATATTAGTAGAGACAATTATTTCTTTCAGCTTTTATTTCTTTCATCACATTCCCAGTGGGTCAGAAGTTTACATACACTCAATTAATATTTGGTAGCATTGCCTTTAAATTGTTTAACTTGGTTCAAACGTTTCAGGTAGCCTTCCACAAGCTTCCCACAATAAGTTGGGTGAATTTTGGCCCATTCCTCCTGATAGAGCTGGTGTAACTGAGTCAGGTTTGTAGGCCTCCTTAATCGCACACACTTTTTCAGTTCTGCCCACAAATATTCTATAGGAATGCGATCAAGGCTTTGTGATATCCACTCCAATACCTTGACTTTGTTGTCCTTAAGCAATTTTGCCACAACTTTGGAAGTATGCTTGGGGTCATTGTCCATTTGGAAGAACTATTTGCGACCAAGCTTTAGCTTCCTGACTGATGTCTTGAGATGTTGCTTCAATATATCCACATACTTTTCCTTCCTCATGAAGCCATCTATTTTGTGAAGTGCACCAGTCCCTCCTGAAGCACAGCACACCACAACATGATGCTGCCAGCCTCATGATTCACGGACGGGATGGTGTTCTTCATCTTGCAAGCCACCTCCTTTTTCCTCCAAACACAACGATGGTCGTTATGGCCAAAATGTTATATTTTTGTTTCATCAGACCAGAGGAAATTTCTCCAAAAAGTACGATCTATCCCCATGTGCAGTTGCAAACCGTAGCCTGGCTTTTTTATGGCAGATTTTGAGCAGTGGCTTCTTCCTTGCTGTGCGGCCTTTCAGGTTATGTCGATATAGGACTCGTTTAACTGTGGATTTAAATAGTTTTGTACCTGTTTCCTCCAGCATCTTCACAAGGTCCTTTGCTGTTGTTCTGGGATTGATTTGCACTTTTCGCACCAAAGTACGTTCATCGCTAGGAGACAGAACGCATCTCCTTCCTGAGCGTTACGACAGCTTCGTGGTCCCATGGTGTTTATACTTGCACACTATTGTTTGTAGAGATGAACGTGGTACCTTCAGACATTTGGAAATTGCTCCCAAGGATGATCCAGACTTGTGGAGGTCTACAATATTTTTCTGAGATCTTGGCTGATTTCTTTTGATTTTCCCATGATGTCAAGCAAAGAGGCACTGAGTTTGAAGGTAGGCCTTGGAATACATCCACAGGTACACTTCCAATTGACACAAATTATGTAAATTAGCCTATCAGAAGATTCTAAAGCCATGACATAATTTTCTGGAATTTTCCAAGCTGTTTAAAGGCACATTCAGCTTAGTGTATGTAAACTTCTAACCCACTGGAATTGTGATACAGTGAATTATAAGTGAAATAATCTGTCTGTAAACAATTGTTGGAAAAATGACTTGTGTCATGCACAAAGTAGATGTCCTTACCTACTTGTCAAAACTATAGTTTGTTAACAAGAAATTTGTGGAGTGATTGAAAAACAAGTTTTAATGACTGCAACCTAAGTGTATGTAAACTTCTGACTTCAACTCTAAGCTTTGAACGATCTGAGAGATAAGGCAAGAAGGGCATTCTATGCCATCAAAAGGAACATACATTTTGACATACCAATTAGGATCTGGCTAAAAATACTTATAGAATAAATTTATAGAACCCACTGCCCTTTATGGTTGTGAGGTCTGGGGTCCGCTCACCAACCAAGAATTCACAAAATGGGACAAACACCAAATTGAGACTCTGCAAGCAGAATTCTGCAAAAATATCCTCCATGTACAACATAAAACACCAAATGATGCATGCAGAGCAGAATTAGGCTGATAGCCGCTAATTATCGAAATTAAGAAAAGAGATGTTAAATTCTACCACCACCTAAAAGGATGCGATTTCCAAACCTTCCATAACAAAGCCATCACCTACAGAGAGATGATCCTGGAGAAGAGTCCCCGAAGCAAGCTGGTCCTGGGGCTCTGTGGTGTCTGTTTGTGTTTGTAAACAGAGCCCCAGGACCAGCTTGCTTCGGGGACTCTTCTCCAGGATCATCTCTCTGTAGGTGATGGCTTTGTTATGGAAGGTTTGGAAATCGCATGGACAGAGCCCCAGGACAGAAACACAATTAGACCCAACCAAATCATGAGAAAACAAAAAGATGATTACTTGACACGTTGGAAAGAATTAACAAAAAACAGTGTGCTATTTGAATGATAGAATGATATTTGGCCCTAAACAGAGAGTACACAGTAGCAGAATACCTGACCACTGTGACTGACCCAAACGTAAGGAAAGCTTTGACAATGTACAGACTCAGTGAGCATAGCCTTGCTATTGAGAAAGGCCGCCGTAGACAGACCTGGCTCTCAAGAGAAAACAGTCGATGTACACACTGCCCACAAAATGAGGTGGAAATTGAGCTGCACTTCCTAACCTCCTGCCAAATGTATGACCATATTAGAGACACATACTTCCCTCAGATTACACAGGTCCACAAAGAAAACAACCCAATTTTGATATTCTCCCATATCTACTGGGTGAAATACCACAGCAGCAAGATTTGTGACCTGTTGCCACAAGAAAAGGGCAACCAGTGAAGAACAAACACCATTGTAAATACCATTTCATTTTTATTAATTTTGATTGTTTATTTCACTTTTGTATATTATCTACTTTACTTGCTTTGGCAATGTTAATATATGTTTCTCATGCCTATAAAGCCCCTTGAATTGAATTGAACGGACAGACAGACAGACAGACAGACAGACAGACAGACAGACAGACAGACAGACAGACAGACAGACAGACAGACAGACAGACTGAGGGGAGAGAAGCGTAAAGACAGCGAAGCAGAGAGAGAGAGAGAAGCAGAGAGAAAAGCAGAGAGAAAGAGAGAGAGAATCAGAAAGAGAGAGAGAAGCAGAGCGAGAGAGAGAGAGAAGCAGAAAGAGAGAAAAGAGAGAGAGAAGCAGAGAGCGAGAGAAGCAGAGATAGAAGCAGAGAGAAAGAGAGAGAGAAGCAGAAAGGGGGAGAAGAGAGAAAAGAGAGAGAAGAGAGAAAAGAGAGAGAGAAGCAGAGAGCGAGAGAAGCAGAAAGAGAGAGAAGCAGAAAGAGGGAGAAGCAAAGAGAGAGAGAAGCAGAGAGAGGCAGAGAGAGAGAAGCAGAGAGAGAGAAGCAGAGAGAGAGAGAGAAGCAGAAAGGGTGAGACGAGAGAGAAGAGAGAGATAAGCAGAGGACGAGAGAAGCAGAGAGAGAGAGAAGCAGAGAGAGAGAGAGAAGCAGAAAGAGAGATAGAAGCAGAGAGAGAGAAGCAGAGAAAGAAAATCAGAGAGTGAGAAGCAGAAAGGGAGAGAGAGAAGCAGGGTGAGAGAAGAAGAGAGAGAAGCAGAAAGAGTGAGAAGAGAGAAGAGAAAGAGAAGAAGAGATAGAAGCAGAGAGAAAGAGAGAAGCAGAGAGAGAGATAAGCAGAAAGAGAGAGAAGCAGAGAGAGAGAGAAGCAGAAAGGGAGAGAGAGAAGCAGGGAGAGAGAGAAGAAGAGAGAGAGAATCAGAAAGAGCGAGAAGAGAAGAGAAAGAGAAACAAAGATAGAAGCAGAGAGAGAGAGAAGCAGAGAGAGAGAGAGAGAAGAAGAGAGAGAGAGAATCAGAGAGGGAGAGAGAGAGAATCAGATAGTTAGAATTTCCTGTTTGGCTCTTGTCTTCTCAATGGGCAGCTTTATTGTTCCGCTGGGTGTGAAAGTGACTGGGAAGAAATGGACACTGGAGATAGTTGTCTACTTGACAGAGAGGAACAATAGGATTCTGTAAAACAGCCAATCCAGTGTCTACAGGAGCGCTGTGGCCTTCCTGTCCTCACACTCTCTGGTGTGTGTGTGTGTGTGTGTGTGTGTGTGTGTGTGTGTGTGTGTGTGTGTGTGTGTGTGTGTGTGTGTGTGTGTGTGTGTGTGTGTGTGTGTGTGTGTCTGTCTGTCTGTCTGTCTGTCTGTCTGTCTGTCTGTCTGTCTGTCTGTCTGTCTGTCTGTCTGTCTGTCTGTCTGTCTGTCTGTCTGTCTGTCTGTCTGTCTGTCTGTCTGTCCAGACACTGAAGTTAGGAGGCTCCCAGTGACCTTCCTTGACTTTTATTCTCCTGTATTAACCATCATCTCTTTTCAGTACACAGTGTCATACATAGATGACTTATCTCTTGATTTTTTCTTCTGGGAACTTTGTCTGAGTGTAGCTAAAAGCTGAGAAACAAACCATGTGTTTTGATGTATGCAGTAAAGAATGATGGTGGAAAAGTTTTGGAACTATCTCAGGTAATCTCTCGTGGACAGACTGACCAAATTACGAGAGATTTTAGGATGTGTAACCCTGGCATCCAGACTCCAGCCAGCAGGCAGCAATCGACTGTGTGGTCATGTTGTGCTTTAGCTAACTGTCAAGCAGGAAGTCTTTTGTGAGATTTCCCACTGTTGTTTTTCTTTTGTGTATATTACACCAGGAAACTCATACCTGGCGTCCTTGACTCATTTTGTTTGAATTTCCCCCCCTGTCCTGTCGACAGAAAACCTTATCTTCCTGTTTCCAGATACTCATACCTCATCCTTACTGCTTACATCAGATAGGCCTAGTGAGTAGTCTTTTATTTCCCCCTTCCCCTTTCACCTCCAAGTTACACTATTTGATTCTCGCCATAACATTTTCAATTTCATTACACAAAGAGCACCTCCACCTCGTCTTCACCCCCTGTGTAGTAGGCCTGTGGTAGGACTAGGTCCTTCACCCCAAGACAGGATTTTTGAAAATCAAAAAGATATTGTACAAATTATTTAGAGCCCAGTGGAGCCCGGTGCATAACATAGGAAATTATTTTTCAACACAATTCCATAATTAGGCTTTTGTGTCATTAGTAGCTGGCTATTGTAACAACTAATTGACCTAGTTTATGTTTGCGCCTCTAGAAAAATACAACCCAGCATTCCATGCTGACCGCTATTGATCCTTGGCATGACTGGGACCTGCTGCTCTACTCTGGATGAAACAATAGCGGAAGTGCCACCCCCATGCACTTAACACACATTTCTCATTTTGCTAAGTTCGCTGTATTGTATATTGCTCTCAGTAAAAAAAAAACTATGTGTATGGTCATTAGCACAGAATACCAGCCTAGTCTCATAGACTAGACGTAACATATTAAATGTAAACACTCAAATTAGTATGATATGTTACGTTTAGTATGGTTACAGAAGACAGATATTTACAAACCTTTTACTTCAGTGGGCTAAATCAGGGTCACACAGAGAATTTCTTGGTAGTCTTAAAACAATCTATTTGAAACAAAAGTGTACACCTCACACACATGGTTATAGACTTAGAAAAATGAAGACACCTGTACCATGTCAGATATAGAGTTGCAATGTATTACATTTTGAGTTTGCATCCCAATATTACACTTTATATACATCACAGAAGACTGAAATATAATAAAAACAGTTTGACATAGAAACACAGAATTCTCTGCAGGTTTTTTGAAATACTGTTTATTAATTATTAAAATAATTTCAGAATGAATAAACAGCAGCATACTACCCTGCATCTCACTGCTGGATTGCCCATGAAGCTAAGCAGTGTTGTACCTGGAAGGGAGACCAGATGCAGCTAGAAGTGGTGTTGGAGGGCCAGTAGGAGGCACTCTTTCCTCTGCTCTTAAAAAATATTTCATGGATTGGGGACATTGCTGTGTAAAGTGCAGTCTTTTAGATGTCAATATAAACAGGTGTTCAGACTCTCTGTGGTCTGAACAGAGAGTAGGGCTGTTAACCTGTTGTTCTGGCTAAATTCCCAATCTGGCCATCGTACCATCATGGCCACCTAATCATCTTCTCCCCTGTAACCATTCCCCAGTTCATTGCCATAAATGAGAATGTGTCTCGGTCAATTTACCTGGTAAAATAGGGGTAAAAAAAATGATGTTCATAACAAATTACTAAAAGTGTTATTAAGAATGTTATATTATTTAGACTGTTAATGCAAGTACAGAGTACAGAGTACATTCATGCATATGCAAATAACGTGCGATAACGCCCACTATGTTTTTATTTTCTCCTTTAAATCGAAAACCCCAGCCCTTTATGCAAATCACTCATCCCGTCAGCGGAAGCTGGCTGTAAGCTTATTTCCGACAGATATTCCTTTAAAGCTGTGGCTTGACTGCAAGACGTCCCAGAGGATCCAGTCGATGCACCAATATAAAAATACCTTTCGAGTGGACGTAAACATTATATCACAACAGTAACGAACGAAGGAAAGAGATACCGATAACTGGGTAAGCATAGTGCATGTTTTAACAGATGACATTATTTACCAGCTCAAGTTACTAAGCATCTCAGTTTGCTTGCTGCATCAGAAGGTTTCGCTCGACTAACCGTCAGCTATGTTATGCACTTGTGTAAAAAGCAACATCGAAATGCCTGCAAGTTCCGTGGTAGGCTATAATAAACGCGTTTCCATATGTAGTAGTATTATTACTACACTGTACTAGAATGAACTGACGACCTCAAGTTTGTTGATAATATTGAATAGACAGCGGGCTTAACACAGCGATCCCACATTTGAGTGCTCGTGCAACTGTTGACGATGGATGCTCTTGACAGTAGCACTAGAGGGTAGGTTGCATAATTGGGCAGTTGCAATTACAAATTGTCATGTTAACCTTTTCATGTAGTTATTTCAAAAGAACTTGTTCATTATTCCACGAGACCTGTTACTCTTTTCTACGGTGGCATCTATTTCAACTGTACAGGTCCGGTGCGCCTGTGAAACGTAAAGGCAATGTTTTTCATTTGCAAAAGTTTTTTTTCATACATTAAGAATATAATTTGAAATTGAGAGTAATGTTTTGGCATGGAATTAATACAAAGATGCACCAGAAAAAATGGTTTGCTGGCCATTATTTTGGTTGAAATTATGTTATGCAATCAATCAATTTAGCATGATGCATGTGTCAGGAGGTTTGAAGCAATTTATTAGCAAAGTACATAGCCATTTTCATAGTTAATAATACAGTAATAGCAACCAAGTGTGTTTGTCGAAATACAGTGGTATCGCTAGCTTTTACTCTTCAGCGTAACTGAATGTGAGTCGATATCATGTGTCTCTGTATTTACTGCAGAGACCAGGTTCATGTCAGGGAAGTGGTTTATATTCAAATCTGATGTAAATCGCTCTTTGCTGCGTGAGATGCAAACCAGAAGGGTAGAGAGGGCCTGTGGTATGTTTATCTCTTATGAGGATTACCCAAGTGCCCCAAGGGTGGTGGTGCACCAGGTGCTCTTTGCTTTTCACTTTGCTTTCCTGAAATGTGTGTTAGCTAACCTTGCCACTGTGGATAATTTGTCTTTTGCAGGTGCCAAGAAGACAGCTGCTCCTCTTTTCCAAAAGGACGAGGCGCACAACGTCTTTGGAACAACTGCTGTTGCATGCAGTCATCTGCAGAGGTTACTGTATGAAGCTTTTAAGGCCTTTTTGGTGAGTCTGTCTGGATGTTTTTATAAGTAATTTATTTTTAGATGATTTAGGGTAGATACAAGATGTAGACCATGTAGATACACACACACACACACACACACACACACACACCTACACACCTACAAACACCCTTTCAGACACTCTCCTGAGCGCTAATCTGGTCCGACCTGGTTTCAGCTCGTGACTGTGTGTGGACGCTAGTCATGAAGAGAACACCTTTACTTCCCATTAATGGTATTGATCACTAAACAGTCCCACTGGCTCAGCAGTCGGTCTCAAAACGCAGCAGAGAGATGGGGAACCACAGACCCTTGTTCTTATTAGTTGCAGACTGTCTATGTTGCGTCAACACCCCTGAATAAAGCAAACTACGACACAAAACAGAAAGGTTAAATTGGAGCATAGGCTACTAAAGTTGAAATGTTCTTCCTTTCATAACCCCAAAGATCACTGGACTGCACTCACACACAACTTGTCCCTCCGGCTCTGTGTTTCTTATTGCAGCTTACAACTGCTGATTAAAACTTTCTGGCTGACTGCTCCATGCTGAGGCTTGTGAAATCACCTTAAATGGGTGAAACACAGCTCTTAAAAACAATTCTACATTTCAGTTTTGGCTATCTTATGTTGTCTTTGGTAGTTTGCTTCAGACAAGGCCTAATTCCTTTGATTTAAGGGTGTGACTATATAATTTGATCAGATTCATACATTGACAGTGAGTTTTGGAAAAGTAGCCCTAGGCCTATATTTGGAATATTTGACTACTTGTTTGATGTGGAACGACATCAGATATTACAGGCATGTCGTGATTACAATATTATAATTATTATAAGAATCATAATTATGACAGTATCAGGTCAGTGTTGTTGTGCGTGTCATCCTGACATCATAACACACACTTCAGTGTGAATCCCAGCTTTGTCATGAACAAAGATATGGTGGTGCACCACAGATAACCCCACCCTCCTCACTGAGATCCCGACAGAGCTTCCAAGTACAGGACACTGTGTGTCTTGAATTACACAGTCTATTTGTGCAGTGTGGTCTGAGTTCTTCTCAACAGTCTTCTTTTATCCTTGTCGGCTTTCTCTTGTGAAGTTGTGTGACGTCATTCTAGTCCACTCTAGGCTCAGTAGGCCTTATAGGGGATGTTGTTCAACCACAATAGAATATTGGATTAAAGTCAGGCAAAAAACAAAATCATTTTGTTTACTGTTCATGTCACAGTGACGGCTGAGAGAGAGCAGATCTGACTTCCGGCCAGGCAGCCACATTGTTGGAGCTCGAGCACATTCGATATCTAAATCGATATCAGATAACATGCATGCAGTATGATGCCACTGAGGTTTAATAATAGCCCTGGTTCTAATGCAGAGGGCAGCTACACTATGCTCCTGCTCTGTCCTGTCTGCCATGGCAACTGCTTCATTGAGTGTCATGCTTTGTACTGTTTGCAAGTGGTATTGTCACACAGTAGTTATAGACCTTGGTCTGTAATAGTTATTATAAAACTAGGTATATAGTTATTATAGACCATGTTATAGGCCAGGGGTATTCAAATCTTACCCTACGATGTCCAGACTACTGCTGATTTTCTGTTCTACCTGATGAAAATGCATAATTGCACCCACCTGGTTTCCCAGGTCTAAATCACTCCCTGATTAGAGGAAGATGATAATAAAAAGCAGTGGAACTGGCTTCGAGGTCTAGATAAACATTTGAGGTTTATACACCATAGTCAGTTTTGATGAGTTTGACAGATGAACAAGTATTCAAATTCAACATGAGTTGAGGCATTGCCACAGAGATCAAATCACATTTTATTGGTCACAGGCACCAAAACATTTTTTAAATTGAGCCTTTATTTAACTAGGCAAGTCAGTTAAGAACAAATTCTTATTTACAATGACTGCCTACACCGGCCAAACCCGGACGACGCTGGGCCAATTGTGCGCCGCCCTATGGGACTCCCAATCACGGCCGGTTGTGATACAGCCTGGAATCAAACCAGGTAAGAAAATAGTTACATACCAAAATAACAATAACGAGGCTATATATAGGCTATATACAAGGAGTACCAGTTCCAAGTCAGTGTACTGGGGTATGAGGTAGTTGGGGTGATTGATTGAGGTAATATGTACATGTAGGTTTGGTTAGGTGATTGATTGAAGTGCTATGTACATGTAGCTAGGGGATGAAAAGCAGAAAATACAGGTAGCCATTTGATGAACTGTTTAGCAGTCTTATGGTTTTGGGGTAGAAGCTGTTCAGGAGCCTCTTGGTCCCAGACTTGGTTCTCCACCACCGCTTGCCCTTTTGGTAGCAGAGAGAACAGTCTATGACTAGGGTGGCTGGATTCTTTGACAATTTTTAGGGCCTCCCTCTGACACCGCGTGGTGTTGAAGTCCTGGATGACAGGGAGCTTAGCCCCAGTGATGTACTGGGCCGTACGCACTACCCAGATGCCGAGCAGTTGCCATACCAAGCCTTGATTCAGTCCGTCTACATGCTCTCTATGGTGCAGCTGTAGAACTTTTTGAGGATCTGAGGGCCCATGCCAAATATTTTCAGCCTCCTGGGGGAGGCATTGCTGTGCCCTCTTCACAATTGTGTTGGTGTGTTTTGTTTATTCCACATTGTGTGCACGTGATAAATGACATTGCTTTCTCCTTTCCTCTGCATATGACAAGTTAGCAGGCGTCTCTACAGAGCAGAGGCTCTGCCTGATCCCTGGGCTGCCTTCCTGGCTGGGTGCTCCTCTAATGATATTTAAAGGACCTCTCAATAATGCACAACGCCTGCTAATAATAGACTAGGTCACAGTGAAGGAGCCCTTTCAGGACGAGCCTCAGTTTCACCATCTTTTCTCCTTTCTCTCTCTCTCTCTCTCTCTCTCTCTCTCTCTCTCTCTCTCTCTCTCTCTCTCTCTCAATGTGCTCGCTTTTCCCTCTCTCCACCCCTTCACACTGCTGCTGCCTGCTCATAAGATGGCCAAAGCTGTAGTTATGTTACTGCATCACAACACAAACTCAGCCAGTCCAGCTCCTTCTATGGAGCCTGCCCTGCAGCAGGAGGATTCTGCCTCAACTGAGTGTGAAAGTCTGAGAGGAGAGAGTGCATTTTGCGTTGTTCCTATCTGAGCTCAACCTTGATTCATGTTCTCTGGTACTCAGGGCTGTGATGTTTTTCAGCTATTTCACTCATGTTTGAGCCGTCCGTCTACCTGTACCACAGGAGGCTGCTGAGGGGAAGACGGCTCATAATACTGTTTGGAATGGACTGGTGTCAAACACATGGAAACAATGTGTTTGAAACCATTTAATTCCATCCATTACTGTGAGGCTGGCCTCCCCAAGTGTGATGCCACCTGTGCTGTGTACTACAGAACTGTACAATAGGTATAGGTCCTCTCTTCACACTGAGTAGCTAGGGAGGCCCCTCCAAACAAGAAACTATTGACAGGGCCCAGTTGGTTTTCTTTGTTGTGTCTGGTGATACCTGAGTATTGTTGATGATAAACCATTCAGATACTGGCAGCTTTTCTTCTCTCATGCCCCTTTTGTAATGAGAGAAGTGGGAGGTTTTGCCCCCTCCTCTCCTGTATCCCCTCCTTTCCATTCCCTCCCTCCCATAAACAGTTTCTCCAACCCAGGTAGGTCTCTCAGAAGCTTGGGTGACAGGACTTGGCAGTAATAGAACAACATTAAGGCAGCAGCCAGCTAGGGACTGAGGACGGACTTCTCCTCCCAGACAACACACATGCACTGTGGCTGGTTTGGTTGGCAGAAAGGCTCCCTTGTAGTGTTTGGAAATGACTGAGCCAGATCTGTTTGGATGCGGTTGAGATGAGATGTGACGCCACCATCTTTCCACACAGGTGGGTCACTGTTCATTTAGTGATGAATGGATGATTTTCAAGATACTGGTTTTGCTTTGTAATTCAGTTGAATGTACAATTGTTAGTGAGATAGGATAACAATAATTATTGTTGTGTTGAGCATTGTCAACTGTCCATGGTTTAGAGGAATAGATAGGATGTGAAGATGACAGTTTTCACACAGACATCTGAGCATGGAGATATAATCGTCATGCACCTGAGTGTGATGTCTGCCAGGTTTGACATGGATCTGTCACGGAACATTGTCACGGGGAGCACCAGGGCAGCATACTCTGAGGACTGATTTTAAGAAATTAAATATGGATTTTACTAATCTCTTTCCTGCCTTACCACTCACAGCTTTGCCAGCTGTCTCCTGCAATGTCAACTGAGGATGGAAGTCAACATTTGTGTTTATTTAGTGATCCGTGGGCTTGGTTTTCTAATAACCTGATCTCGGTTGCATTTCTCTTCTGGTATTAAGATTTACTGTAACTCAGTTGGTAGAGCATTAGATTTACTGTAACTCAGTTGGTAGAGCATTAGATTTACTGTAACTCAGTTGGTAGAGCATTAGATTTACTGTAACTCAGTTGGTAGAGCATTAGATTTACTGTAACTCAGTGGGTAGAGCATTAGATTTACTGTAACTCAGTGGGTAGAGCATTAGATTTACTGTAACTCAGTTGGTAGAGCATTAGATTTACTGTAACTCAGTTGGTAGAGCATTAGATTTACTGTAACTCAGTTGGTAGAGCATTAGATTTACTGTAACTCAGTTGGTAGAGCATTAGATTTACTGTAACTCAGTTGGTAGAGCATTAGATTTACTGTAACTCAGTTGGTAGAGCATTATATTTACTGTAACTCAGTTAGGAGAGCATGTATTGTATACAGTTTTTGTGGTGTGGTTATCCTATAAGCCCATGGGCTTCCAACCACACCTGCACACCGTTTTTGGTTTTGATTTGTTTTTATCTCTATTGTTGCCGATCACTTGTTCTTCAATAATAAAATAAATGCCAGGATAGTGGGTTCAATTCCCAGGACCACCCATACGACTTTAGGTTGCTTTATATAGGGGTGTCTAATAATTGCCATATATACATGTATGTTATATAAGGGAAAGAGGATACCTAGTCAGTTGTCCAACTGAATGTATTCAACTGAAATGTGTCTTCCGCATTTAACCCAACCCCTCTGAATCAGAAAGGTGCGGGGGGCGGCCTTAATCGACATCCACGTCTTCGGTGCCCGGGGAACAGTGGGTTAACTGCCTTGCTCAGGGGCAGAATGACAGATTTTTACCTTGTCAGCTCGGGGATTCAATCCAGCAACCTTCCGGTTACTGACCCAAAGCTCTAACCACTAACCACCTGTCGCCATATATATTAGCTGCATGATATTTTTTAAAACATATTCTTGTTCAGAGGGAGTTTATAAAAAAATATGATATTGGTTTAAATATGCTGTTATTTCAACCTCCTCAGACAAATAGTCACAATCTATGAATCTAACTTCTAGAGCTCTGTATCTATCTTGTTTCCTGGTTGCACCTACTGTACTTATTACAGTGTACCTAGTCTGTTTGTCAGCCATTATGTAACACTCTGGACTTCAACAGGCTAGAATTGGATAGGTGTTGTCCTGTGTAGAGCATGTCTGGACAACTGGGATTAAGTAGCGCAGAGGGTATTAGCATAGGGGAAAAGGGTTATCTGTAGCTGAAGTTCCAGAAGTTGTTGTCAGCACCAGGCTCTGGGAAAACCAGTTAAGGTACCTTTCACCATACCAAATAGCCAGCATGAGATGGGAAGTTACATGCAGTAACACCACTTTAGTGTTAATCTTAATAGTCTTACTCTACGCTGAGCATATAAAACTTTAGGAACACCTGCTCTTTCCATGACATAGACTAACCAGGTGACTCCAGGTGAAAGCTATGATCCCTTATTGATGTAACCTGGTAAATACACTTCACATATCAGTGTAGATGAAGGGGAGGAGACATTTTAAAGAAGCATATTTAAGCCTTGAGACATGGATTGTGTATGTGTGCCATACAGATGGTGAATGGGCAAGACAAAATATTTAAGTGCCTTTCAACGGGATATGGTAGTAGGTGCCAGGCGCACTGGTTTGTGCCAAGAACTGCAACGCTGCTGGTTTTTTCACACTCAGCAGTTTCCCGTGTGTATCAAGAATGGTCTATCACTCAAAGGACATCCAGCCAACTTGACACAACTGTGGGAAGCATTGGAGTCAAAATGGGCCAGCATAACTATGGAACGCTTTCCACACGTTGTAGTGTCCACGCCACGACAAATTGAGGTTGTTCTGAGGGCAAAAGGGGGGGTGTACAACTCCATATTAGGAAGGTGTTCCTGATGTTTGGTAGAGTTTTATATACTGTGTATATAAAATATTTTGATTTGAAGAATCTATAGTCCCACTATGTCAATGACATGTTGATTTTGAAGGCAGGCTATGTGAGACTCCTGCCGGGCCGTTGTATTTGTTGTTGTAAGTAGCTAGTAGCTGTTTCAATACACAGGCTGCAGTTGATTCCCACGTCTGTGTATACGTAACCTAACTTAGCAGGAGTCAAATAAACGCCTGAAAGTAGATCCCCCTACATACTGGTCTTGACGAGAAGAAACAAAACTGTCGTGAGGTTCTCCTCTGCACTGTTTAATGGAGGAGGAGGTAATATGGAGTACCGATATTACATTTTTGGCCGATTCTGATATTTTCCTTGCCAAAAAAAAAACCCGATACCGATATTTGACATTTTATAGCAGCCTTTTAAGCGTTCTAGTGCAGTTAAATAGTTGAAATAAAGTGTAATTTGTTCAGTTAGGAACATATTGTTTAAAAACTTGAATGTATTTTATCGCACCAGAAACATATTTTAGCTGCACCGTATTACAAAGATGGTTAAGTTGTTGGTGGCTCTTCTTACTATCCAATCTTGACTGGATGGAGAAACTTCCAAATGTTTTGAAAGAAATATTGTTTGAAACTAAAATGCAGTTAATAATTTTAGCTTTAACTGCTTGATAAAAGTACTATCTCTAGGCTGTCATAAACTGTCTCTAGGCTGTCATAAACTGCTATAAATGGCTTCAACTTTTCAAATGTGCTCAACAAGTAAAATGAGAGCAATTTACAACACATCTCATCTTTCATTTAGGAAATAAACAAATAAAAAAACACAACTGCTTTGTTTTAAATTAAATGAAAATCTTGACTTATTATACCAGGCATGAATGAACAACAGAAAAGCCACTGGGCTTAGTCAATTTTTCCAGTGCCTTTAGATGGCTGGGTTACAATATGACTGCCCATTTACAATTTTAACATTTGGGGGAGGTTTTTCTTCACAAAGAGGACCTGCTCGGCTTTGTCACAAGAGTCTGTTTCTTTTTTCGTCTACAATGTGTGAATCTGCACTGAAAAGGCGCTCACTGTCCACACTAGTAGAGGGAGAACCAAGATACTTGTGCACAGCTTTAGCTAGGATGGGGAAACGGTGCTTGTTACTTCTCCAGTATCGAAGTGCATCTTCATTCCTGGTAGGTTCTGTCAGGTATCCTAGGATCTGCAAATAAGGGCTGGGGGGATACAACATTTTGCGATATTCTTGCATTCCAAATGATCATTAGGCATAGATCAACATTGGCAAATGTTGGCCGATGTAGTAACAGAAAATTAAAAATACAACTCTTCTCTCTCTCACACACACACACAGACCAAAAATGTATTTTGTTGGAATTTATGTATGGCCCCATTGCCAGTAAAACATAATCTCAACCTATTTCTTTCACTTACTTATTTGCTGTGCTGTTTCGTTGTTCAGTTGTTTCATTCTCAACCAGGATTTCATCATACATGTCAAGAAGTGTTTCAGCCCTGTCTGTCTGTGGCCTCTCTTCCCCGGTGCGCACTGTCACTGTGTCCGTTTCCATCTTGTCCAGCTGTCTCTGTAACATTTCACCTAAACCCTGTTTCTTGTCTGCATCGAAGTAGCGGTCCTTGTACCTAGCGTCTGCAGGAGACATGATACCCTCTGTCATGGCATTGAAACGCCTGCTCAACAAGACTGCCGACACAGACCATGGGGTTAACTTGCAAAGTACTTTACGAGACACTGTGAACAAGCGATTCGGTGGAATTCTCTCTAGTGTACTTTTGTAAGTTTTAACCCCACGGCCTGTGTGGGCAGTTTTGTTGGGCAGGCGTTTCAATACCATGACAGAGGGTATCACGTCTGCTGCAGACGCAGTTGAAGAGCTTATTTCTCCAGTTGTTCAATGGAGTGTGCTCATGTTTTCAATGAGAATCCACTGGTTTGTAATGGTTGTTGCAGGTAACTCCTAGTCGGCTGCGTACACGCCAAGCACTCGTTTTTGTTCCAGCAGGATCTCCATCATTTAAAGTACTGTTCCATCTGGTGGAAACGTCTTTCTTAAGCCTTTTCCTTTTCACTCCAAGCTGTTCCTGTATTGCTTGCAGGTGGCTGTATGTTAGCCTGCAAGCAATACAAATAATTTATTCGTTCGACATGGTGGCATCTTTTTGTGTCGGTAAAATGAGTTATGTGAGAAATGGCGGTGGAAACACCTTTATGCGCAAATATTTATATAATAAACAACATTTCAGAGTAAATTTGGAGTCATGCGATGATATAGTATGTGGTCCTCCCACTACGACTCGGGGAAACCATGAAGTTTACTAGGCTACAGATGAAATAAGTTATGATGAACTTTGCAGGGTGGTGAAAGTGCACGGTGATGAGCTTGATGCTCCTTTCCAATAAATATTGAGGGTCTTATTCTGGTGATGATGATGATGATAGATGCTTGACAAATTAAAAAAATATTCTCGCTCTTATCCATAATAATCTCATCATGTAGATTAGACCAGGGGATCCCAAACTTTTTCACTCAGGGCCCCCCTTCCACTTTGTACGAGTGCACACACACCACGTCTATTTCTATGGTCACAAGCACTGTTCTTGACACAAACTGTTCCCACCCCTCTTGTCTAATTCTACATGTTTTAAAGCTCATTTCCTACAATTCTACACATTTTGTCATGGGGTGCAAAGAACATTTAGCAGTTTTAAAGCTCATTTTATACATTTTGCCATGTCTAATTTGTATTCATGTGATATTTGAGTGACAAAAGAATCTATGGGCTAAAAATACTTAAGCTGTGTTTGAATACCCATATTGACTACTACATACTTATGAGTGTATATACTACATACTATTAGCTCATTTTAGTATACTGTAAACGAATGGTAACCTTTCAGATGAGCATACTAGAGCTTCTCCTGTCTACTGGACGTTGATGCTGTTGCTATGCAACCTCTTGCTAGTTTGTTAGCAAAACAAATTACTAGCTAAACATTTTCTAATTTCAGGTGTTTGTAAATTCAATCTGGAGTGCCAGAGTGCGCTATGGGCGTTTGTAAATTCAGAGCGTTGTCAGATTGTCCATTCGTAAATCCAGAGCGTTGCCAGATTGTCCATTCGTAAATTCAGAGCGTTGTCAGATCGTCCATTGGTAAATTCAGAGCGTTGTCAGATTGTCCATTCGTAAATCCAGAGCGTTGTCAGATTGTCCATTCGTAAATCCAGAGCGTTGTCAGATTGTCCATTCGTAAATCCAGAGCGTTGTCAGATTGTCCATTCGTAAATCCAGAGCGTTGTCAGATTGTCCATTCGTAAATCCAGAGCGTTGTCAGATTGTCCATTCGTAAATCCAGAGCGTTGTCAGATCGTCCATTCGTAAATCCAGAGCGTTGTCAGATCGTCCATTCGTAAATTCAGAGCGTTGTCAGATTGTCCATTCGTAAATTCAGAGCGTTGTCAGATTGTCCATTCGTAAATCCAGAGCGTTGTCAGATTGTCCATTCGTAAATCCAGAGCGTTGTCACATTGTCCATTCGTAAATCCAGAGCGTTGTCACATTGTCCATTCGTAAATTCAGAGCGTTGTCAGATCGTCCATTGGTAAATTCAGAGCGTTGTCAGATTGTCCATTGGTAAATTCAGAGCATTCCGCTCTCGGAGCATTCACATTTACATTACATTACATTTAAGTCATTTAGCAGACGTTCTTATCCAGAGCGACTTACAAATTGGTGCATTCACCTTATGACATCCAGTGGAACAGCCACTTTACAATAGTGCATCTAAATCTTTTAAGGGGGGGGGGTGAGAAGGATTACTTTATCCTATCCTAGGTATTCCTTAAAGAGGTGGGGTTTCAGGTGTCTCCGGAAGGTGGTGATTGACTCACCACTCATTCAGAGAGCACACTGGACGCTCTGGCAGAGGAGTAGGGTTGTGCCAAGCGTTCAACGGCAGTCGAGCACCCAAGCTAACTGACTAACGTTGGCTAGCTACTTCCGGACACAAATTATAGAACACTTAACTCTGACCATTTTACTCATGCTGGTTAGGTTGTTTTCATGTTATCCAGAGCGTTGGTATCTGTCCTGCTGGCAACAATTTATATCACACTTTAAAAAGAGAATTCGCTAACGTTTACTGACACTGGCCATATTCAACAGGTGCTTTGAAATCTGAGTAGATACATAATTAACCATGTCCATTTGAAATGCACAACAACTATACCACTTAGCTAAGAAGGATGTGAATAGTCAAGTCAATAAATGTTGGGTAGTTAGCAGATAGTTAATATCTTGCCTGGCAAGTTCGATGCATAGGTAACTAGCTAACGTACCAGTAAAGTACATACTGCTGTAAAGCTATGTGGTTTGTAAGGATAGCGTAGCTAACAAATTGTCAGCCAACATAACGTGGAACGTAACTTATTTGAAAAGTTATTACTTTAATACTTTGCTCAGCATTTTCTTAACATTTATCATAGTTAGTTAAAGCAATGAATTTGTATCTGCTCTCGTCGGACTTCGGCTGCATATTTTCTGCCATTTTCTTCAAATCTGAAAAGTTACGAAGCCACGCCCATTTTCTGAAGAATTGCATTATGGGCCATATAAGCAGGGAAATAGTGTCCACTGCATGTGTACTTTGTATTTTGGCGAATTTAGTATGACATCTGGGAACTTTTGGCATACTAACTATATCCATACTATGACCAATAAGCATACTACATACTCAATTCACATCACAAATAGTACGGTTATGAGTATTCGAACACAGGTCTGCAATGACTAACATGACAAGAGGAACTGATGCACCACCCAATGTCGAAGTTGCATCTTGTGCATTCTACTATTACAACTTTCAAGAGTAAGTTCAAAGCTGGGCTACCGCCCCACAGTTTGGGAACCACTGGACTAGACAACCCGCACAACCTACCCGCACTGTATCTTTGAGCTGTTAGCTAGAGCGCAGGTGCCAAGGCCACAGGAGGCACATTTAGCTATTTAACGCAACAGTTTTTATGACAAAATTATCGGTAGAGTTGAAAATGTGATGGAAACACATTGAACTTAAATCTTTATTTGGTTCTTGAAAGCTTAAGTGGAAAGTTATATTTTGTGTGCACAACTTCATTACGCACTGATTTTTATCTGGAACAAGTCCATTTGGTGGAAACATACCACGGGTGGGAAAATGCGCATATTTCTCGAATATTCGCATACATTCTGTCACCAATTGGATGGAAACCTAGCTACAGGCTCTTTCCATTTCCCCTCAACCAAAACATCTGGTCATTGGGGACTCGGCAGATGCTAGTGTGTGTTCATGCATGTGTGTCCGTTAGGTCAAGCCAATGCTGAGCTGGAGGTTTTGGTTTGACCTTTATCAGAAGTGCAGGTGTGTGTATCAATAGCTATCAGAGCAAACCATGGGGTGCTATTCATGCACGCTGTCCAGAATATTCTGTCCTCGTTAGGCTTAGGCCTCGCCCAGCCTAACTCGTGGTGTTTTTTTGGGGACGTGGTTGTTACGTTGTCATGGAAAGACTGCTGCATCTCCTTGAATGAGCCTGGCACGCCTGCTTGTTTTTACGTTTCAGTGCAATTGATCACTGCATGCATGTGTAACGTGAAGGTCAGGGCTGTTTCCTTTCTGAACCAAAAGACTGTGGTGTAGCAGGTTTGCCGTTGGATTGTTTTGAGTTAATTGTTGCGGTGGTGTGAGAATCTACTGTGGTCTTAATCAAGATAAGTGGCATTGCACCAATGAGAGGGATCTATGAAATGTATTTTCTCTGTTGTTTTCCCACTTGTTATTTCTGTGGTCTTTGAATCTCCCTCTCATTTTGCTTCAGGGCCTTTCTTTCAGCTGTGGTTGATCACACTTAGGTACACACCCCTAAGGGTATCAAATACCCTGACCAGGCCTCAATTCCTCTTTTCCTTCAATTGATTTGTGCATTACAAGATGTAGGCTGACATTGCAAGATTAATGTTTATGACTTGGTTTCCTTCGAGGGGAAACTGAGAATAAGGCTAGAGGATGATTTGTGAACCATTTTGATGAGGGACTCAACGAGCTGCCCTGACCAACACCCCAGGGAGGCATTCAGCAATGCTGTATCATCCACTGAAAGAATGTAGTCTTCCCTCTTAAAGTAAGACTCGGAAATACATGGTAACACCACCTATTTTCCAAAGACGAAAGGCCTTCTAGGAAAGGCCACGATATGACCCTCATGATTGTATAGGCCTAGCTAGCTGTGCTTAGTGAGGTGCTGACAAGCTAGAAGAAGGACGGGCAGGCAGAGGAGGCCCACATGGAATTAGGGTGGCCAGCGTCCGTCTGCTAAATATAAAGCTAGGGATGATAGCCTTATAATAGTTGTCCTGTAAGCTGCCTCGTACCTTGCCACAACAAGAGAATAGGTAATTGACTTGGCAGTCAGGCTCCATGCCGTCTCAGCCATGTTGTTGGCTACATAGGCCTACAACACAGAGTGGAACAGTATGGTTAGTATCCAAGATAGGTCATAGGTCCACTCTAATCCTTACAGCTGATGACTTTGCATAGCATGACCTCACACATTTGACATTGAACAGCCAAAATGCCCTGGAGCATGTGTTGTTTAGCTGCTGTAACCATAGTTTTGTACGTTTTGACATTTCATCCTGTCACCACCTCCCTATCTAGAAAAGCATGCTCTGTTACGCAAGTTACTCAAAATATGCCACTCAAAGCAGAGAATGTTGTGTTTACCAAAAACATTTGGAGAAGGACAACAAGTCCCAAGAATGGACCTCTGACAAATATCATAGTTGCAGTCCATTATTGGGTGTTGCTGACTTCTGCCCTATTTTTCAAGACTTCTAGTAGCCTGTCCATTTACTCAGACAAGCACACCATTCCCACAGCGCTCTTTGGTAGCACCGGCATACCTGCATAAATTACTAACACTTGACTTGGAAATGTGCTTCATTTTTTTTGTTGTCTTACAAATGAACTGGCCTCCCTTGTTTACAGCTCAAAATGTCTGGATTGTTGACGCAGCAGTTTCTTCCACTGCTTTCTGTAAGGTAATGCCACCATTATACATCACAAGGCAGGGTTGTTGCTGTGGTCAGACCTCAAGCTGGTAAACCTGCTGATGTGGTGATCTACATAGCACATTGTGGCTGTGTGCGTGAAGAGTCTCCGCACATGGGTGTGTGTATGGCCATAGATGTGGGATTGAGAGAAAGTGTGTTCAGGTGAGTGTGTGTGTGTGTGTTTGAGGGGGATTTGTCATACACCCTGTTCACATATGCCTTCTGTCCCGGCCTTACACACTCTCCCTCTGCTGCAGAAGTGCTATACACATACACACACACACAATATGACTTCCGGCGCCAACAGAGATGGCCGCCTCGCTTCGCGTTCCTAGGAAACTATGCAGTTTTGTTTTTTTACGTGTTATTTCTTACATTAGTACCCCAGGTCATCTTAGGTTTCATTACATACAGTCGAAGAACTACTGATTATAAGATCAGAGTCAACTCACCATCAGTACGACCAAGAATATGATTTTTGCGACACGGATCCTGTGTTCTGCCTTTCAACCAGGACAACGGAATGGATCCCAGCCGGCGACCCCCCCCCAAAAAACGACTCCGTAAAAGAGGGAAACGAGGCGGTCTTCTGGTCAGACTCCGGAGAGTCTGACCAGCGTGCACCACTCCCTAGCATTCTTCTCGCCAATGTCCAGTCTCTTGACAACAAGGTTGCTGAAATCCGAGCAAGGGTAGCATTCCAGAGGAACATCAGAGACTGTAATGTTCTTTGCTTCACGGAAACATGGCTCACTGGAGAGACTCTATCGGAGGCGGTGCAGCCAGCGGGTTTCTCCACGCATCGCGCCGACAGAAACAAACATCTTTCTGGTAAGAAGAGGGGCTGGGGCCTATGCCTTATGGCTAACGAGACGTGCTGTGATCAAAGAAACATACAGGAACTCAAATCCTTCTGTTCACCTGATTTAGAATTCCTCACAATCAAATGTCGACCGCATTATCTACCAAGAGAATTCTCTTCGATTATAATCACAGCCGTATATATTCCCCCCCAAGCAGACACATCGATGGCTCTGAACGAACTTTATTTGACTCTTTTTTTATTTTATTATTATTTATTATTTATTTGACTCTCGCAAACTGGAATCCATACATCCTGAGGCTGCATTCATTGTAGCTGGGGATTTTAACAAGGCTCATCTGAAAACAAGACTCCCTAAATTGTATCAGCATATCGATTGCGCAACAAGGGCTGGAAAAACCTTGGATCATTGTTACTCTAACTTCCGCGACGCATATAAGGCCCTGCCCCGCCCTCCTTTCAGAAAAGCTGACCACGACTCCATTTTGTTGATCCCTGCCTACAGACAGAAACTAAAACAAGAAGCTCCCACGCTGAGGTCTGTCCAACGCTGGTCCGACCAAGCTGATTCCACACTTCAAGACTGCTTCCATCACGTGGACTGGGATATGTTTTGTATTGCGTCAGATAACAATATTGACGAATACGCTGATTCGGTGTGCGAGTTCATTAGAACGTGCATTGAAGATGTCGTTCCCATAGCAACGATTAAAACATTCCCTAACCAGAAACCGTGGATTGATGGCAGCATTCGCGTGAAACTGAAAGCGCGAACCACTGCTTTTAATCAGGGCAAGGTGACTGGTAACATGACCGAATACAAACAGTGCAGCTATTCCCTCCGCAAGGCTATCAAACAAGCGAAGCGTCAGTATAGAGACAAAGTAGAATCTCAATTCAACGGCTCAGACACAAGAGGTATGTGGCAGAGTCTACAGTCAATCACGGACTACAAGTAGAAAACCAGCCCAGTCACGGACCAGGATGTCTTGCTCCCAGGCAGACTAAATAACTTTTTTGCCCGCTTTGAGAACAATACAGTGCCACTGACACGGCCTGCAACGAAAACATGCGGACTCTCCTTCACTGCAGCCGAGGTGTGTAAAACATTTAAACGTGTTAACCCTCGCAAGGCTGCAGGCCCAGACGGCATCCCCAGCCGCGCCCTCAGAGCATGCGCAGACCAGCTGGCCGGTGTGTTTACGGACATATTCAATCAATCCCTATACCAGTCTGCTGTTGCCACATGCTTCAAGAGGGCCACCATTGTTCCTGTTCCCAAGAAAGCTAAGGTAACTGAGCTAAACGACTACCGCCCCGTAGCACTCACTTCCGTCATCATGAAGTGCTTTGAGAGACTAGTCAAGGACCATATCACCTCCACCCTACCTGACACCCTAGACCCACTCCAGTTTGCTTACCGCCCAAATAGGTCCACAGACGATGCGATCTCAACCACACTGCACACTGCCCTAACCCATCTGGACAAGAAGAATACCTATGTGAGAATGCTGTTCATCGACTACAGCTCGGCATTCAACACCATAGTACCCTCCAAGCTCGTCATCAAGCTCGAGACCCCGGGTCTCGACCCCGCCCTGTGCAACTGGGTACTGGTCTTCCTGACGGGCCGCCCCCAGGTGGTGAGGGTAGGCAACATCTCCACCCCGCTGATCCTCAACACTGGGGCCCCACAAGGGTGCGTTCTGAGCCCTCTCCTGTACTCCCTGTTCACCCACGACTGCGTGGCCACGCACTTCTCCAACTCAATCATCAAGTTTGCGGACGACACAACAGTGGTAGGCTTGATTACCAACAACGACGAGACGGCCTACAGGGAGGAGGTGAGGGCCCTCGGAGTGTGGTGTCAAGAAAATAACCTCCCACTCAATGTCAACAAAACTAAGGAGATGATTGTGGACTTCAGGAAACAGCAGAGGGAACACCCCCCTATCCACATCGATGGAACAGTAGTGGAGAGGGTAGTAAGTTTTAAGTTCCTCGGCATACACATCACAGACAAACTGAATTGGTCCACTCACACAGACAGCATCGTGAAGAAGGCGCAGCAGCGCCTCTTCAACCTCAGGAGGCTGAAGAAATTCGGCTTGTCACCAAAAGCACTCACAAACTTCTACAGATGCACAATCGAAAGCATCCTGGCGGGCTGTATCACCGCCTGGTACGGCAACTGCTCCGCCCACAACCGTAAGGCTCTCCAGAGGGTAGTGAGGTCTGCACAACGCACCACCGGGGGCAAACTACCTGCCCTCCAGGACACCTACACCACCTGATGTTACAGGAAGGCCATAAAGATCATCAAGGACAACAACCACCCGAGCCACTGCCTGTTCACCCCGCTATCATCCAGAAGGCGAGGTCAGTACAGGTGCATCAAAGCTGGGACCGAGAGACTGAAAAACAGCTTCTATCTCAAGGCCATCAGACTGTTAAACAGCCACCACTAACATTGAGTGGCTGCTGCCAACACACTGACACTGACTCAACTCCAGCCACTTTAATAATGGGAATTGATGGGAAATGATGTAAAATATACCACTAGCCACTTTAAACAATGCTACCTAATATAATGTTACATACCCTACATTATTCATCTCATATGCATACGTATATACTGTACTCTATATCATCGACTGCATCCTTATGTAATACATGTATCACTAGCCACTTTAACTATGCCACTTTGTTTACATACTCATCTCATATGTATATACTGTACTCGATACCATCTACTGTATCTTGCCTATGCTGCTCTGTACCATCACTCATTCATATATCTTTATGTACATATTCTTTATCCCCTTACACTGTGTATAAGACAGTAGTTTTGGAATTGTTAGTTAGATTACTTGTTGGTTATTACTGCATTGTCGGAACTAGAAGCACAAGCATTTCGCTACACTCGCATTAACATCTGCTAACCATGTGTATGTGACAAATAAAAATAGATTTGATTTGAATCCTCATCCCTGCCACTTTGTCCTATTGTATTATCAGGCTGCAGTGGGGCAATGAGTCTCAACAAATCCATACATTTTTCTTCTGATCTGCCACTTCTCTAAGCAGGGCGGGATTTGATCTGTCTGTCTGAGCTCGAAATGAAATGGATACTGTTATGAATGATGGAATACTGTACACACACAGCTACACACTGCCCTGGGATTCTCCGTCCTCAGGGCTTTGAGATACCTAGCAGTCGAGGGAATAGGACGAGGAAATCTTTTAAGATTTAAAAAATAATATACAGTGTATTCGGAAAGTATTCAGACCCCTTGACTTGTTCCACATTTTGTTACATTACAGCCTTATTCTAAAATTGATTAAATACAATTATTTTACCTCATCAATCTACACACAATACACCAAAATGACAAAGCAAAAACAGGTAGATTTTTGCTAATTTATTCAGACCCTTTATACAGTACTTTGTTGCAGCACCTTTGCTAGCGATTACAGCCTGAAGTTGATATTCAACTGTGATATTTCACAACTTTTAAAAACCATGACTAGAGAGACTACAGAAAATAGCTGTTTTTTTTACGAGTTCATGTTTAGGATTTTATTCAGCACTGTCAACACTTTATTCAACTGTTTTATAATCCTTAACTCCCTCTCGCTAATCACTCGCGCTACAAAGTGTATTGATATGCTTGCATTGTTATTATGGCTTGTCTTTCTAATATCGAGGAGTATTTAACGTTCTGGTCATACGAGTAACAACATGAATTGGTGCATGAGTCAGAAACAATGAAGTGTGGCTTGTGTTTTGCCATCAGCTGGAAGACGGTGTTCCCTTTTTGGTCAGTCTGCAGAGGGAGGAAGAGCTGAGGGATGGTGAGAGGCAACCTCTCTCTCGCTCGCCCTCTCCCTCCCTCCATCTGCAGACTGACCATCAGATGCAGTCACCATCAGCCCAGTAAAAAAAAAGCTAATGATTTAAATCTGTGACTCACCAGCAATACTATGTATTACCAATGTGATCATATAACTCAAATTTTTAAATATCATTTTAAAATGGTCTGAGAATAACAACCATTGGTGGGGCAATTTAAGAATACCCAATATGCAGTGATAATGTATTGAGATTAATGTTTTTTTTTTTGTAATATTTTTTAAAGAAAAAAAGTGATCTCGGCTCAGAAAAGGTTGGTGACCACTGGCTTAAGGCGTCACCGTGCACACAGCCCAGCTCTCCCAGGGTGTTGTCGGTAGCGGTTGTTTATGTGCCTGCATGGTTGGCACAAATTTAAACCTGATAGCCTGTCGCCCTCACTCAGTCAGCTGGCCTCCCAACACCACCAATGTAATCCATATCTGGGCCTCTATTTTGGTTAGCCAAGCAGTACACAGTGTATACACATTCACATATACACACACTCACATATAGCCTACATACTCACAAACAAACGAACATCCAGAGAGGGTGGAGTTGCGGTTAGGTCAGGTAGGCCAACAGTTGGAAGTTGGAAGTTTACATACACTTAGGTTGGGATCATTAAAACTCATTTTTCAACCACTCCACAAATTTCTTGTTAACAAACTATAGTTTTGGTAAGTCGTTAGGACATCTACTTTGTGCATGACACAAGTCATTTTTTCAACAATTGTTTACAAACTGATTAAAAAAGATTATTTCACTTATAATTCACTGTATCACAATTCCAGTGGGTCAGAAGTTTACATACACTAAGTTGAATGTGCCTTTTAAACAGCTTGGAAAATTCCAGAAAATGGTGTGATGGCTTTAGAAGCTTGTGATAGGCTAATTTACATTATTTGAGTCAATTGGAGGTGTACCTGTGGACGTATTTCAAGGCCTACCTTCAAACTCTGCTTGACATAATGTGAAAATCAAAAGAAATCACCCAAGACCTCAAAAGAAATTGTAGACCTCCAGAAGTCTGATTCATCCTTGGGAGCAATTTCCAAATGTCTGAAGGTACCACGTTCATATGTACAAACAATAGTACGCAAGTATAAACACCATGGGACCACGCAGCCGTCATAACACTCAGGAAGGAGATGCGTTCTGTTTCCTAGCGATGAACGTACTTTGGTGCGAAAAATGCAAATCAATCCCAGAACAACAGCAAATGACCTTGTGAAGATGCTGGAAGAAACAGCTACAAAAGTATCTATATCCACAGTTAAGTGAGTCCTATATCGATATAACCTGAAATGCCACTCCGCAAGGAAGAAGCCACTGCTCCAAAACCGCCATTAAAAAGCCAGACTACGGTTTGCAACTGCACATGGGGACAAAGATCATACTTTTTGGAGAAATGTTCTCTGGTCTGATGAAACAAAAAGATAACATTTTGGCCATAATGAACATTGTTATGTTTGGCGGGAAAAGGGGGATGCTTGCAAGACGAAGAACACCATCCCAACTGTGAAGCACGGGGGTGCTTCATGTTGTGAAGCACAGCTTCATGTTGTGGGGGTGCTTTGCTGCAGGAGGGACTGCTGCACTTCACAAAATAGATGCCATCACGAGTAAGAAAAATGATGTGGATATATTGAAGCAACATCTCAAGACATCAGTCAGGAAGTTAAAGCTTGGTCGCAAATGGGTCTTCCAAATGGACAATGACCCCAAGCATACTTCCAAAATTGTGGCAAAATGGCTTAAGGGCAACAAAGTCAAGGTATTGGAGTAGCCATCACAAAGCCCTGACCTCATTCCTATAGAAAATTTGTGGGCAGAACTGAAAACGTGTTTGCGAGCAAGGAGGCCTACAAACCTCACTCAGTTACACCAGCTCTGTCAGGAGGAATGGAACAAAATTCACCCAACTTATTGTGGGAAGCTTGAGGAAGGCTTCCCGAAATGTTTGACCAAAGTTAAACAATTTAAAGGTAATGCCACCAAATGCTAATTGAGTGTATGTAAACTTCTGACCCACTGAGAATGTGATGAAAGAAATTAAAGCTGAAATAAATCATTCTCTCTACTATTATTCTGACATTTCACATCCTTAAAATAAAGTGGGGATCCTAGCTGACCTAAGACAGGGATTTTTACTATAATTAAATGTCAGGAATTGTGGAAAAACTGAGTTTAAATGTACAAGACTAAGGTGTCTGTAAACTTCTGACTTCAACTGTATATAGTGTTTGTTCCGAAGACATTATCATCACACTGATCTTATTTCCCTTCCTGAGAGAACATGTTACAACGTCTGTTTTGTACAGTTTATCCTTAGACTTGTTGTTTTGAGTTGGGTAACATAGACGGTTATATGGTTATAATATTAGAACTCTGTCGTTCTGCCCCTGAACAGGCAGTTAACCCACTGTTCCTAGGCCGTCATTGAAAATAAGAATTTGTTCTTAACTGACTTGCCTAGTAAAATAAAGGTTACATTTTTATTTTTATTAACGTAAGCACATTTAGCATCTCCTGGCTTCCACACGCCACTAATGCAGACCTTTTGTAACATCTACACTACCGTTCAAAAGTTGGGGGTCACTTAGAAATGTCTTTGTTTTTGAAAGAAAAGCATTTTTTTTTGTGGCCATTAAAATAACGTCAAATTGATCAGAAATACAGTGTAGACTTTGTTAACGTTGTAAATGACTATTGTTGCTGGAAAGGGCAGATTGTTTTATGGAATATCTACATAGTGTCACGAACCGTCTCGAAGCCCGTAACAGAAGGGAGACAACGTGGAGATAAGGAATAACAAAATTATATGTATTAACTAAGGTAACCTAAATGCAATTAACAATGGTGTGTGTAAATTAGTGTTTTGCATGCATACATGTGATAATGCGGGGTGTTGAAAGGTGCCAAAGCAAACAACCAAATGGCCACAAAAAATACCACAACAAAATATATGAAGGTGTCTGCATGGAGAGAGTCTCTCCAATGAATCTGGAAGAGGTCTATTTATCCTGGGACACACCCGGGCTCAGGTGTTTCCCATGTAGCTGACGACCCTCCCAACTCCGCCCACCAGCATCCTAATAAGGAAACAAGAGCAAAAAGAGAGAATACGGCAGACCGAGTGGGAGGGTCGTCACAATGGTCGTACAGAGGCCCACTATCAGCAACCATCACTCCTGTGTTCCAATGACATGGTGTGTTAGCTAATCCAAGTTTATAATTTTAAAAGGCTAATTGATCATTAGAAAACCCTTTTGCAATTATGTTAGCACAGCTGAAAACTGTTTTCCTGATTAAAGAAGCAATACTAGCCTTCTTTAGACTAGTTTAGTATCTGGAGCATCAGCATTTGTCGGTTCGATTACAGGCTCAAAATGGTCAGAAGACCTTTCTTCTGAAACTCGACAGTCTATTCTTGTTCTGAGAAATGAAGGCCATTCCATTCGAGAAATTGCCAAGAAACTGTCACCACCTCCGAAGTCGGCTCCTCTCCTTGTTCGGGCGGCGTTCGTCGGTCGACGTCACCGGTCTTCTAGCCATGGCCGTACCACTTGTCATTGTTCCATTTAATTTGTCTTGTTTCCCCGCACACCTGGTTTACATTCCCTAATCACACTACATATATATTCCCTCTGTTTCCCCCATGTCTTTGTGTGGAATTGTTTTGTTACATGTTTCGTGTTACGTGCCAGGCTGGTTTTTCCCTGGGTACCGTGTTGAACCTGAGTGTGTTTAATTGTTTAACTTATTCATTATTGTGACTGTTGTCGCGCTTTGCACTTTTGCCATTTGGCTGGAGGTTTTTGATGCAGTTGCGTCCGTCTGTTACTTCTGCCAATTAAAGTGTGCGCCTGATCACAACTCTCCGCTCTTCTGCACCTGACGTCTTACCAGTAGCGCCCAACCTGACAGAAACTGAAGATCTCGTACAACGCTGTTTGCTACTCCCTTCACAGAACAGTGCAAACTGGCTCTGACCAGAATAGAAAGAGTAGTGGTGCACAACTGAGCAAGAGGACAAGTACATTAGAGTGTCTAGTTTGAGAAACAGACGCCTCACAAGTCCTCAACTGGCAGATTCATTAATATGGTCACTGTAAAAGCCCTAGTCACAATGTAGTTTTGTCTTGGCCCTTTGATGTCACTAGACCGAGGCTATATAACCAAAAGATTTCTCATTAGCTTTTTGTCTTACACAACCAAACGCTTCAGTTTTGACCTTGAGGACTCTGACCTTTCACAACTGTGAACATTGATTTGATTGGAAGCATAGTCACATTGAGTCATAATGAATAGATTTTTTTGAGTATCATAATTGATATTGATGTACAGACAATGAATCTCTTTTCAGAACGGTACGGATTATACAGTACTGATTATCTCCTTGGAAAAGCATTGATTTTCTATCCATGTTTGGGATGAGTGGAGTTGCATAGGTAATCCAATTTCAGCCATGTACTGTAAATAAACAACCATCAAAATGGTCCCCCTAGCTGCCCTATACGTTGAGCATGTGTGGAGGGCTAAAGCGAGTCACAGGAGGCGACAGACTGCAACATCATCATTTGTTCCCAACCTTGAACTTTACAGGCATCTACATATCTCTTTCCTTCCCTTTATACCACTCATTTTCTCATACCCTCACTCACTCGTTCTCTCAATCCCTTTTTGACAGACAAATAATTAAAGAGCAGCAGTAAAATAACAATAGCAGGGCTATATACAGGGGTACCAGTAGAGTCAAAGTGGGGGGGGCACTGGTTAGTCGAAGTAATTGAGGTAATATGTACATGTATGTAGGGTTATTAAAGTGACTATGCATAGATTAGAACAGAGTAGCAGAAGTATAAAGGGGGAGGGGGCAATGCAAATAGTCTGGGTAGCCATTTGATTAGATGTTCAAGATTCTTATGGCTTAGTGGTAGAAGCTGTTTAGAAGCCTCTTGGACCTAGACTTGGCGCTCTGGTACCGCTTGCCATGCGGTAGCAGAAAGAACAGTCTAGAACAGGGCCTTCCTCTGACACCGCCTACTATATAGGTCCTGGGTGGCAGGAAGCTTGGCCCCAGTGATGCCCTAGGCCGTACGCACTATCCTCTGTAGTGCCTTGTGGTCAGAGGCCGAGCAGTTGCCATATGAGGCAGTGATGCAACCAGTCAGGATGCTCTCGATGGTGCAGCTGTAAAACCTTTTGAGGATCTGAGGACCCATGTCAAATGGAAGGGGAATAGGTTTTGTTGTGCCCTCTTCACGGCTGTGTTGGTGTGTTTGGACCATGTTAGTTTGTTGTTGATGTGGACACTAAGGAACTTGAAGCTCTCAACCTGCTCCACTACAGCCCCGTCGACCGTGCTTTAGAGAGAGAGAGAGAGAGACTCATTCCTACCCTGAATGATTAATCGGAGAGCCGTAGCCTGCCTGTGTGGTTCACTGAAACCAGCCCTCTCCTGACCACACGGGTCAAATTCACAACACACTTCTGCTCACTGCC
This sequence comes from Oncorhynchus keta, assembly GCF_023373465.1. NCBI lineage: Eukaryota > Metazoa > Chordata > Actinopteri > Salmoniformes > Salmonidae > Oncorhynchus > Oncorhynchus keta. Next base: position 22,276,740 of record NC_068439.1, read on the forward strand.
GATTGGACAGGACACAAGGAGGGGAGAGTAACAGCCCTGATCCTGCTTAGTGCAGCAAAGAAACAAAACTGTTAAACTGAACTACCCCCCCCCCCATCTCAACCACCTCCCCCAACCACACACACAGACAGTCCCCTAGCCTCTCCTTCCCCAGCTCCCCTCCTGGTGTGGATGCAGGCAGGGTGGAGGGTGTAGTACGATGGGACTTTGTTATGTAACCGTCCTGTGTCAGGCAGCAGGCACACAGCAGGCAGACTGGGAGGGCAGGTGGTAACAGGGTCTTTTTACCCTCACTGATAACACACCGACTGATCCCCTCTGTCCTGCTCTGTCCAGCACAATGTTTATGCTGAGGCCTTTTTCTCTCATACATATACTGTTAAGCCGAGAAGAGACAAGGTTGTTATACTGCCTGGCAACAGCTGTATTGAAAAGGACTAAAAGCCTATTCCTCACATCTGCTGTTCTTCTTTGCCATTGCAGCATAGGCACTAGTGGAAATGCTACAGTGGTTGGAATGTTACAGTGGGAAACTATTGGATTGCCTTACCTTTTCATGTGACTAGGTTAGCTAAATGGATATGGTATCAGTTCCTTTTTTATATGGGTTATACATCTGCGTTGAAGTACTGTTAGTGGTTAGCCCACTCACAAAGCAGACCACTCACATAGCAGACCACTGACAAAGCAGACCACTCACAAAGCAGACCACTCACATAGCAGACCACTCACAAAGCAGACCACTCACAAAGCAGACCACTCACATAGCAGACCACTCACAAAGCAGACCACTCACATAGCAGACCACTCACAAAGCAGACCACCAGACCACTCACAAGCAGACCACTCACAAAGCAGACCACTCACAAAGCAGACCACTCACAAAGCAGACCACTCAGCAGACCACTCAGACAAAGCAGACCACTCACAAAGCAGACCACTCACAAAGCAGACCACTCACAAAGCAGACCACTCACATAGCAGACCACTCACAAAGCAGACCACTCAGACCACTCACAAAGCAGACCACTCAGCAGACCACTCCACAAAGCAGACCACTCACAAGCAGACCACTCACAAAGACAGACCACTCACAAAGCAGACCACTCACAAAAAGCAGACCACTCACAAAGCAGACCACTCACAAAGCAGACCACTCACAAAGCAGACCACTCACATAGCAGACCACTCACAAAGCAGACCACTCACAAAGCAGACCACTCACAAAGCAGACCACTCACATAGCAGACCACTCACAAAGCAGACCACTCACATAGCAGACCACTCACAAAGCAGACCACTCACATAGCAGACCACTCACAAAGCAGACCACTCACATAGCAGACCACTCACAAAGCAGACCACTCACAAAGCAGACCACTCACAAAGCAGACCACTCACATAGCAGACCACTCACAAAGCAGACCACTCACAAAGCAGACCACTCACAAAGCAGACCACTCACAAAGCAGACCACTCACAAAGCAGACCACTCACATAGCAGACCACTCACAAAGCAGACCACTCACATAGCAGACCACTCACAACCAGCAGACCACTCACAAAGCAGACCACTCACAAAGACAGACCACTCACAAAGCAGACCAAACTCACAAAGCAGACCACTCACAAAGCAGACCACTCACAAAGCAGACCACTCACAAAGCAGACCACTCACAAAGCAGACCAGACTCACAAAGCAGACCACTCACAAAGCAGACCACTCACAAAGCAGACCACTCACAAAGCAGACCACTCACAAAGCAGACCACTCACATAGCAGACCACTCACAAAGCAGACCACTCACAAAGCAGACCACTCAGCAGACCACTCACAAAGCAGACCACTCACAAAGACCACTCACAAAGAGACCACTCACAAAGCAGACCACTCACAAAGCAGACCACTCACATAGCAGACCACTCACAAAGCAGACCACTCACATAGCAGACCACTCACAAAGCAGACCACTCACAAAGCAGACCACTCACAAAGCAGACCACTCACAAAGCAGACCACTCACATAGCAGACATCATTCAGAGAATAAAGGCAACACCAATTGCGCAAAGCTAAATACCCTTCTAACAAACTCTCTTCCTCCCAGCTTGTGTTTTCTTATTGCATAAAGTGAGGAAACTCCTCCAAAGACTCATAAGATGAAAGCCTATAATGCACTACAATCTCTCACCGGGCTCCTTCTCAGGTCTCCTCTGTATATAAATGAAAAGCACCAGAGAGAGAGACTGTTTAGTGTTAGTGTGGGAATTGACTAGTGGATTCTCAGATGGCGCATGCATTAAACGAGCAGTTCCAAGACTCAATCATTAATATGTAGCCTATAGACGTGTCCTTATGAAACCATGACCCCTCCTGTAGTCACGCCTCTCAGCCTCTCATCAGCATGTCCTCTCTCCTCTCTCTCTCTCAAAACTACTGACTGACAGGCAGTATGAGCGCTAGGCCTAACCCAGAGAGAGCCTCTCCGGCACATTCAGATCCCCAGTCAGCGTGCAGTGAACCCCCATGGCCCTCCAAGTGCTAACAGGTCTTGATTGACTGGTTCCGAAGCCCCTATTCTGCCCCCTTGTAACTGTCACGTACGGTCAAAACATTGTTTATGCATCTTCTGGATGCTTAGCTAGTGTTAAAATGGTGATTATTGATTAAAACTTACAAAGGGATAAGTGGTGTAAGGGTTCAGTAACCGGTCACAGAAGACCCAGTGTTTTGCCTGCATTACTTAGGCCTACATGACTATGTTGTATCAGAGGCCTTTGCTCAATCACTGCAAGCCACTGATTCTCACACAGAACAGTCCATCTCCTAGAATGCGTCCCAAATGGAACACTTGACCTGGGCCGATTGGTCCTATATAGAGATTAGGGTACCATTTGGGATGCACACCTGGTCTCTTGTGCATCTTTCATCAGGTAGAGAGAGAGCCACTGATCTCTCATGAGGAAATGGGCCCCATAGAGTAAGGATGGATAGCCTGGCCTGCAGTAGACCAGTGTTTCTCGACTCCAGTCCTCCAGTACCCCCAACAGACCAACTCCAGTCCTCCAGTACCCCCAACAGACCAACTCCTGTCCTCCAGTACCCCCAACAGACCAACTCCTGTCCTCCAGTACCCCCAACAGACCAACTCCAGTCCTCCAGTCCTCCATTACCCCCAACAGACCAACTCCAGTATCCCCAACAGACCAACTCCTGTCCTCCAGTATCCCCAACAGACCAACTCCTGTCCTCCAGTATCTCCAACAGACCAACTCCTGTCCTCCAGTACCCTCAACAGACCAACTCCTGTCCTCCAGTACCCCCAACAGACCAACTCCTGTCCTCCAGTATCCCCAACAGACCAACTCCTGTCCTCCAGTACCCCCAACAGACCAACTCCAGTATCCCCAACAGACCAACTCCTGTCCTCCAGTACCCCCAACAGACCAACTCCTGTCCTCCAGTACCCCCAACAGACCAACTCCTGTCCTCCAGTACCCCCAACAGACCAACTCCTGTCCTCCAGTACCCCCAACAGACCAACTCCTGTCCTCCAGTACCCCCAACAGACCATCTCCAGTCCTCCATTACCCCCAACAGACCAACTCCAGTATCCCCAACAGATCAACTCCTGTCCTCCAGTACCCCCAACAGACCAACTTCTGTCCTCCAGTACCCCCAACAGACCAACTTCTGTCCTCCAGTATCCCCAACAGCACACATTTATGTAGCCCTGGACAAAAACACCTGATTCAACTTGTCAAGAGCTTGATGATTAGTTGACAAGTAGAATGAGGTGAGTTTGTCTGGGGCCACAACAAAAATATGTATTGTTGGCGGTACTGGAGGACTGGAGTTTGAAAATCACTGCAGTAGAGGATGCCAGAGAGGGTATAAGGAGACGAGGAAAACAGCCAGGGTAGCATGAGGAGGCCGAGGGAATCACTGTAGGGTTGAATAGCAAGGCTCACTTGTATAGCAGTGGTACTGTAACCCCCAAGGCAGCTGTAACCCTATAACAGTAAAAATGTCCTGAAGCGTGTAATCAATGTTCTGAATGGTTCTGAGGAATGGATGACAATGTGATAAATTAGCTGATTGATTTGTCGTCTGGGGGAGCTTGTTTGAGGAGCATGGGAATGTTGGTGTCAGAGTCAGTGCCTTACTGGATCGATTAGGCCTAGCTCCTGGCTACTTCAGTGAGCTGAGTGAGACGGACTAATGTTGATAATTGCATTTTGAAGGGATTCCTTCTCATCATTCAGCAGAAAAAAGGAAAGATAAAGAGTAACACAAAAAAGACTAACACATCTCTCATTACCATACAGCATCGCGTTAATTGAAAGTTAATCAGAGTTCTTCTTTCTCTTTTGCCTCAGGAATCTCAATATTGGCTCTCATCAGCCCCCTCCCACCCAAACCCGTGTGGTCTGTTTTCTGTCTGTCAATTACTTCTAAGAGTCTCACAGAAAGAGCTTTACCTGTAATAGTAGGCCTATTGTTTGTGTGGTATTATAAAGTTTCACGTGTCCAGTCATTACAGGGTGTTGTAGTCCTGCCTCTGTAGCCTGCTGTTTCCCCGTCTTAATCTCTCCAGGGGTCCCAGCCCCAATCCTCTGAGTCATGCTAATGCCTAGCTGTTTGTTCATAGCAGAAGAGCACATGTGGACACACATACACACACGAGGGGTTGTTTTTTCAAGTTATGTTTTATTTGTCACATGCACAAGTACAGTGAAATGCTAAACTTGCAAGCCCTACCCAACTGTGCAGTAATGGCCCCTCAGGTGCTTTATTCATGCCTTGACTTAGAGGATAAAGGAGAGGAATGGAATGCCTCCGGGAGGTGTGTGAGTGAAATGTGGGCCCTCTCCCTTTACATAGGCCTAATTTACCCTGTATGCACACGTCTCTGGCCTGGGGTTGAAGCATTCCTAAGAGCCAGATTGGCCTATACATGGTCCATTTTCAAACATTTTATTCACCTCAGAGTTGTAAAAATATTGAGAATCTGTTTGCACCTTTTCCACAATCAGCCCAAGCTGACCCATATTCTTCTGTATTACGCTAGTGTGGTTCAGTTTTCCACTGCCTTACTGGAAGTTTTAAAAGTATTACTGTCCACACACTCTGCCGGCCGCCATTTTAATAACTGTCTCTCTGTCCCCATCTCTCTCTGTATCTTTCACTCTCTCGTTCTCTCTCTCTCTCTCTCTCTCTCTCTCTCTCTCTCTCTCTCTGGATGGCCCTGGCTTCGCTGGGTACTGCAGAATGATCAGCCACTCGATGGGGATTTACCGAGGAGCTCTCACCTGTGTCGCCTCCTGCCCTCCGCCCCGCCGCCTGCCCTCCCTCTTCTGCACCTCCTCCACACACATCATGAAACTGGTATTAACTGAATGGCAATTGATATGGATTTTTACTGATTCCAGTAGACTGTGAAGCAACAAAAACACAAAAAGGGAGGAAAAGCCATATCTCATTTTCACACGTCCTTCTTTACACCAAATAAACCTGCCTGTGGGGTGCTGTTATAGGCTGCCTGCACAGGCCCTCCCTGAAAACAACACCTCTCTGCAAAACACGAGGAATGTATCGTACGCTTTGAGAGATTCTTCTTCCTACCTGATTACCTCGTTTGAGGACATCGACGGCAGAGGGAGCAGAGGGACCAGCTCTCACACCAGGCGCCACCAAGCCACCAGTGTGAACATACAGATTATTTTTTACATTTAAATAAATATATATATATTGTTTTTCTCTGGAGCCTGAAGTGCTGTGCGTTTGGCTGTGTGCATGCCGAAGAAGAAGAAAATGGCTCCCCAGAACTCTGAGGCGGATGCTATGCAAGTGCAGGGGGTGATGGTGGTCCCTACTGCTAAGAAAACCACCACAGACTCTGCTGCCACAGGGGATAGAGGAGGAGGAGGAGGAGGAGGTGTGGTGCTGGAGTCATGCCAGGAGGAGTCGGTGAGCGAGGGGTCTATAGACCGGATCCCCCTACAGCAGTGGGTGATGCACGGAGCCGTCATGTTCGGACGAGAGTTCTGCTACGCCATGGAAACGGCCTTGGTTACGCCTGTACTGCTGCAAATAGGTGAGAGAGATATGAGACGGCACTGTGCAGAAGCATGAACATTGTAAACACATGGAAAAACATGCACACACACACACAGAATCATGAATTATAGGGACGACCCGCGTGACAGGTAGGTGAATTCCCATACTGTACACATGTTGTTGAAGCTGTAAAGACAGCACATCCCAACCATCGTAAACACTGGATAACAATTCAAGGCATGTCGTCATCATTCCTGCTCCCTTCCTGTGTCCTGTCACATCCACAGCCCTAATAACAGGCCTGCCTAGGACAGAGAAGGCTGAGGTTAGGGCTGTGGAGAACATGACATTTTGTCAGCCGGTTATTGTCATGCAAAAGACTGCCGGTCTTGCAGTAATTGACCGTTAATTAACATAAACACATTTAGCATCTGATGCTCCCCTTTGGAACATCTACATTTAAAAAAGTCTAATAAATCAATTGAATATAAACCATCACAATACATCCATTATTTATTTTAGTCAGGTCTAAAGAAACATTATGATATGAGGAAAATGTATTTCAGATTAACAGAATATGAGTTGTTATCTGGCTAGGCTCCATGCCATAGGCTGTAGGCTTTTTCATTTTAGCAGACAGGATAAGTCCCATGACATTATTTTACATTATATAATTTTATAGTAACAAGAATATAATTGTACTTAGCTGAATAAAATAGAAAGGATAGTTTTCCCATTGAGGTACGGGTACAAATATGAAGTGGTTATATTGAGCATAAGTGTTCATTTGAAACATGTCCTATATGCTAGATTGAGTTATTTGGCAACATTAGTTGTGAATGATACAAACCTTAGAATGTCTTAGAAATCAAAACATATTTGGGCTGCATGATGCGATGTAATGATTTGAGAAAGTTGCAAAGCTCGCACTCTGTTCCTTGCCTCAGGCTGCACAGCTGTTATCTCATCAAGTCGTCATATTTTCAGCCATCGTAGTATTCTCAATTTTATCTTGTCTTTAGTAATATGTCAAATTTGTTTCGATTTAGAATGGCCTATTATCAAATGGGCAGGAACATGGGCAGGGGGAAAAGGACATCTGTTTTCACTCGAATAGCGAATGGAGGCTGCGCGCTTTCCCGCCGGTCCGTAGGATACTTCGGTTTTACAGCGGAGCTGTGCTTAATATGAGCTGCTGAGAAATAAATATAACACCACTTATTTCGGTCTACGTATTGTGTAACGGCACAATACATTTGAATTCAGGGTATTTTGGGGTTTGGGCTCTAAGTCTATGCGTATTCATTAGCTCTAATATGAGTATGGGTGTTTTTGAATTAATCATCCCCTTAGAATCCTCTGTCCGTTTCATTGTTAGGCTTTGAAATAACATCCACAACGACCATGTTTAACAACCTGCTGTCTTCAAATTGATCACCAGAGTGAGGTGTTAAAAGAAAAAAGCACTATACTGTTTTGATGTGATTTTTGATTGTATTTGCATTGCTGTCAGTGGTTAGGGGGACAATAGACGCCTGAGTACTAGGCCATCAGGACCTGATGGTCGTTAGCAGTTAGGTACTACCAAAGCATGTCCAGAGTGCATAAAAGGACATTACAGTGACTCACCGGTCACGTGGCATTTTACTGCGGCCATGACTCATGACTGCTGGTGTGGCGGTAATATGGTCACTGCAACAGCCCTAGCTGAGGTCCTTTTACAGCTGAGTAGACTTTCAGATTAGATGCTATCAGTGCTGTAAACAGTAAATCATACTGTTTGACTGGCCACGGGGCATCTGTTTGGGCAGCAGTGTATAGACAATGGATGTGTGATTTAGCAGAGGATTAGAATAACCACGTGGGGGGGATGCAGTGATACACCAGCAATGTTCTTGACTAATGACAGTGAGCTACAGCTGTAGATAAACGAGATCTCCAAATGATAAATACTTTTTCTGATCTAGTGAGGGGGAGGGGCTGTGTTTCCATTCCTCTAGCTTCCATTCTCTATTATTAATGCCATTGAGTCTATACAGATCAAAAAAATAATCTGTGATTGATGCCACTCAGTTGATGAAACAAGCCTACTTCTTGGGACCTAACCGTGTCAGTGTGTTAGTTGTTGTGGTGTTTTTAAGTATTGTGCATTCTACTTAATTCAATATTTTCAATTGCAAGCATGAAGTAAATGTAAAGGAAATCATACCGTGCTATTATCAAGTGTTAGAACATCAGGTAAGTGGGGAGAAGACAGAGGACCCCTCTGAGCCCCCTCTTACAGTAGGCCGAGCTGTATTCCATCATGGCTGACGTCAGTGTTGATGCCATTGATGCCAGTGTTTTGAAGGTGTAACTAGCTGGCTGTTCTGTCCTCTCCTCTAAGCTCGCTGTTACGTCTGCTTGGGGATTACAGCTCTCTGCAACACCACAATCCTTCCTGTCCGTAGCCTCAGAAAGACGCCCTACCTACCTCACGGGAGGGGTGTGAAGGAAGAGATGAAGAGAGATATATAAAGGGTGAGGTGGAAAGAGGGAGAGAGAGAGGGCTCAGCATTCTCTGGCCAAAGCTCTGACTGGGCGCTAACCTTGTTTACAACTCTAACAAAGTCACATCTTCAGCAATCCTGGAGCCGTATGTGTTCCCTGGCAGCCGCTCTCACGCTACGTCTCAAATGGCACCCTATTTCCTATATAAGGCACTACCTTTTACCAGACATCCTCACTCAGACATACTGCGTTTCAATGATGGTGTGGAGAAGTGACATATTATTCTGGGTTACGTAAGTCGGCCATGGTACTGGAGCTGAGTCCAGTCCAGGGAAACACCCCTGTCTAAGTGAATTAGTGTTTGACTTGAGTAATGTCTGGTAGTGTTCATCATAGGGTGAGACGATGCCTTGTCATCCGTCATTACGATTTGTTAAAATGTCCCTTCATTCTCTCTTGTAGAATATGCAGTCAGACAATATCACACTGATTTATGTGTTTTTGTTTTGTTTGGTTGGCCACATGACAACCCAATATCCTACCCTTGTTTAAATTCAATAAATACCATTGTACATTATCAGGTGCATCTCAAATGGCACCCTATTCCCTATATAGTACACTACTTTTGATCAGACCCCTATGGGTGCCGTTTAAGATGCAGACTCAGTTACTCTTCTCCATAGCAATATGCAGACATAGGCACTTGTCCAACTAGATGGGGCCCCCCCAGGGAATAACCTAGGTGCCTGACTACCCTGTCCCCTGCATTCTGACTATCAGTTTCCTCACATTGTTTTGAAAAACACAGAGGAGTTGTATTGTTGTTGATGTGGAGGTCAGGATGGCCTCCTGATGTAACTCCTGTGTAACTGCACCTCGGCTGTTCAGCCATCAACAGGCAGGTCTCATAGGTGATGTTGACACAACCCACTGTAGTGAAGGGAAATGGGATGTTCCACTACTCCTGTGTAACTGCACCTCGGCTGTTTAGCCATCAACAGGCAGGTCTCATAGGTGATGTTGACACAACCCACTGTAGTGAAGGGAACTGGGATGTTCCACTACTCCTGTGTAACTGCACCTCGGCTGTTCAGCCATCAACAGACAGGTCTCATAGGTGATGTTGACACAACCCACTGTAGTGAAGGGAACTGGGATGTTCCACTACTCCTGTGTAACTGCACCTCTGCTGTTCAGCCATCAACAGGCAGGTCTCATAGGTGATGTTGACACAACCCACTGTAGTGAAGGGAACTGGGATGTTCCACTACTCCTGTGTAACTGCACCTCGGCTGTTCAGCCATCAACAGGCAGGTCTCATAGGTGATGTTGACACAACCCACTGTAGTGAAGGGAACTGGGATGTTCCACTACTCCTCGTGTTCAGCACCTCTCGGTGATGTTCAGCCAGGTGATGTTGACACAACCCACTGTAGTGAAGGGAACTGGGATGTTCCACTACTCCTGTGTAACTGCACCTCTGCTGTTCAGCCATCAACAGGCAGGTCTCATAGGTGATGTTGACACAACCCACTGTAGTGAAGGGAACTGGGATGTTCCACTACTCCTGTGTAACTGCACCTCTGCTGTTCAGCCATCAACAGGCAGGTCTCATAGGTGATGTTGACACAACCCACTGTAGTGAAGGGAACTGGGATGTTCCACTACTCCTGTGTAACTGCACCTCGGCTGTTCAGCCATCAACAGGCAGGTCTCATAGGTGATGTTGACACAACCCACTGTAGTGAAGGGAACTGGGATGTTCCACTACTCCTGTGTAACTGCACCTCTGCTGTTCAGCCATCAACAGGCAGGTCTCATAGGTGATGTTGACACAACCCACTGTAGTGAAGGGAACTGGGATGTTCCACTACTCCTGTGTAACTGCACCTCTGCTGTTCAGCCATCAACAGGCAGGTCTCATAGGTGATGTTGAACAACCCACTGTAGTGAAGGGAACTGGGAAGCCATCAACAGGCAGGTCTCATAGGTGATGTTGACACAACCCACTGTAGTGAAGGGAACTGGGATGTTCCACTACTCCTGTGTAACTGCACCTCTGCTGTTCAGCCATCAACAGGCAGGTCTCATAGGTGATGTTGACACAACCCACTGTAGTGAAGGGAACTGGGATGTTCCACTACTCCTGTAACTGCACCTCGGCTGTTCAGCCATCAACAGGCAGGTCTCATAGGTGATGTTGACACAACCCACTGTAGTGAAGGGAACTGGGATGTTCCACTACTCCTGTTAACTGCACCTCGGCTGTTCAGCCATCAACAGGCAGGTCTCATAGGTGATGTTGACACAACCCACTGTAGTGAAGGGAAATGGGATGTTCCACTACTCCTGTGTAACTGCACCTCGGCTGTTCAGCCATCAACAGGCAGGTCTCATAGGTGATGTTGACACAACCCACTGTAGTGAAGGGAACTGGGATGTTCCACTACTCCTGTGTAACTGCACCTGTAGTGAAGGGAAATGGGATGTTCCACTACCCTGGCTGTTCAGCCATCAACAGGCAGGTCTCATAGGTGATGTTGACACAACCCACTGTAGTGAAGGGAAATGGGATGTTCCACTACTCCTGTGTAACTGCACCTCGGCTGTTCAGCCATCAACAGGCAGGTCTCATAGGTGATGTTGACACAACCCACTGTAGTGAAGGGAACTGGGATGTTCCACTACTCCTGTGTAACTGCACCTCGGCTGTTCAGCCATCAACAGGCAGGTCTCATAGGTGATGTTGACACAACCCACTGTAGTGAAGGGAACTGGGATGTTCCACTACTCCTGTGTAACTGCACCTCGGCTGTTCAGCCATCAACAGGCAGGTCTCATAGGTGATGTTGACACAACCCACTGTAGTGAAGGGAACTGGGATGTTCCACTACTCCTGTGTAACTGCACCTCGGCTGTTCAGCCATCAACAGGCAGGTCTCATAGGTGATGTTGACACAACCCACTGTAGTGAAGGGAACTGGGATGTTCCACTACTCCTGTGTAACTGCACCTCGGCTGTTCAGCCATCAACAGGCAGGTCTCATAGGTGATGTTGACACAACCCACTGTAGTGAAGGGAACTGGGATGTTCCACTACTCCTGTGTAACTGCACCTCGGCTGTTCAGCCATCAACAGGCAGGTCTCATAGGTGATGTTGACACAACCCACTGTAGTGAAGGGAACTGGGATGTTCCACTACTCCTGTGTAACTGCACCTCGGCTGTTCAGCCATCAACAGGCAGGTCTCATAGGTGATGTTGACACAACCCACTGTAGTGAAGGGAACTGGGATGTTCCACTACTCCTGTGTAACTGCACCTCGGCTGTTCAGCCATCAACAGGCAGGTCTCATAGGTGATGTTGACACAACCCACTGTAGTGAAGGGAACTGGGATGTTCCACTACTCCTGTGTAACTGCACCTCGGCTGTTCAGCCATCAACAGGCAGGTCTCATAGGTGATGTTGACACAACCCACTGTAGTGAAGGGAACTGGGATGTTCCACTACGCCTGTGTAACTGCACCTCGGCTGTTCAGCCATCAACAGGCAGGTCTCATAGGTGATGTTGACACAACCCACTGTAGTGAAGGGAAATGGGATGTTCCACTACTCCTGTGTAACTGCACCTCGGCTGTTCAGCCATCAACAGGCAGGTCTCATAGGTGATGTTGACACAACCCACTGTAGTGAAGGGAAATGGGATGTTCCACTATGACGGTTCAAATACACTTATTCATATGTCAACAAACATCACTGTAGGATGGTGAGAGTCAGATTCAATTGAACTGATACAATTTAAGACACCTCAACTCCTTAGTCTCTGGTAGTTTTGATTGCTGTTAAGCATTCTAATAATGTCACTGTTTGATTGAGGTCTCGCCTTAGCACCTTTTTTTTCACTGGTTCTACATCAGCCTTAAAGTATGGGTCGCAGACCTGTTGAAGTATGGGTCGCAGACCTGTTGAAGTATGGGTCGCAGACCTGTTGAAGTATGGGTCGCAGACCTGTTAATGGTGGGTCGCAACGTGTCAGAGTAAATGTATACTTATTTAATTGATTACTGTAATAGATTTGGCTAAGTGCAACTGCTCTCACTGTTCAGTGCGCTCTCTTCGCAGCAGCAGTTTCACACAGCTGTTTGGCAGTGTGCTTCGCAGTTTACCGGATCTTTTTCCCCCCGTCAGTTTTCTTGAAGTTCATTCCACGACCCACACGATGCAGCGCTGTCGTTCAGCAGCAGATGATGCGCTGTCAGCCACTGACTTGTCATTCCCACTCGCCATCACTCCCCACTGTCATCAAATGGACTCAAGCTAGCCACAGTTCTGACTGAGCTCAATCGTCATGAAACGCAAATACAGCGACGCGTTTCTCTGACTTGGTTTCATACAAACTTTGAGAAATAACAAGGAGCGCCCACAATGTGTTTTGTGCGGGGAAGTGCTTAGTAATGAGGCTCTCAAAACGAACAAATTAATATAACGACAGGTCCTGACTAAAAATCCCCAGCATGACGGTAAACCCAGGGAGTTCTTTCAGAACAGGGCAGAATGCTTCAGGAAACAGTTTTTCGACAGTGGAAAAGTCAGCTAGCAAGGCATTGTCATTTTATAACAAGCAGAAATAAGGGAGTACTATCTCTCATAGTAGTAGTAGTTTCTCTTTCAAACAATCCCCTGGCCTTGTACATAGCTAATAGCCAACTTTAGCCAAAGCTAGCTAGTTACTGATAGTGTAACAGTAAATACAGATGAAGATTAAAAATTATCAGACCTACTGTGCATCTTACTGTATAAATTATTGTTGAAAAAAAATCTAGATTGGAACTGTTACTGTTAAAATACAAGTAATCATTGTTTATTCTCAACTGGAATAAACTGATTGAAGCAAGATGCTTTTTGAGGCAAACACACTCACACATATATGCCATTTAGCTGACGCTTTTATCCAAAGCGACTTACAGTCATGTGTGCATACATTCTACGTATGGGTGGTCCCGGGAATCGAACCCACTACCCTGGCGTTACAAGCGCCATGCTCTACCAACTGAGCCACAGAAGGACCACACAGTTCTAGGTTGTCCATCTACAGCAGGAAGTGGTCTCCTGACTGACTGAGAAAGCAGTAGATGTTCTGGTCCAGTTTGGCACCACATATCTATGCAAGTCAGGGCTCTCAACTCTGACATACTTAAAAAACAAGTATAGAAACAGTTGCAATGCTGAGTATGACCTCAGTGTTGCAGTGTTAAAAACATAGTCCAGAATAGACATGCTTGTTGAAAAATTCAACCTGTGTGATTTGATCAATCAGTTTATTCCAGGTCAGAATAAACAAATTAATTATGCACAGATGTATTTTAACAGCAACAGTTCCAATCTAGACTTGTTTTTAACAATACTTTATACAGTAAGATGTACAGTAGGCCTGAATTTTTCATCAGGGAACTTTCCCTGTCAGGACCTTCATGCCATTTCAGAGACATTATAGCACTCAGAGTAAGGGAAGGAGGAATGCAAGGGAGAGAGGGAGGGAGAAAGAAGAGAGGGGGGATAGTGATAACAAGAGGTAGGAAGAAGGGGAGAGGGAGGGTAGGACACACGCAAGGTTTATGGAACAAATCAACATTTTTTTAAATGTATGCCCAGGCTGTTGATTCCCTCAGTACGCAAAGGTGTGTGGTTGTGTTTGTGTGTGTGTGCCCCTTTCCCACAGTCCCCCACCCTTTGTAGCCTCTTAACACAGGGAACTACCTCAGCAAAGATGTGTCACGTTCTGACCTTTATTTCCTTTGTTTTGTCTTTATTTAGTATGGTCAGGGCGTGAGTTGGGGTGGGCAGTCTATGTTTGTTTTTCTATGTTTGGTTTCTGTTTTGGCCTAGTATGGTTCTCAATCAAAGGCAGGTGTCATTAGTTGTCTCTGATTGAGAATTATACTTAGGTAGCCTGGGTTTCACTGTTAGTTTGTGGGTGTTTGTTTTCCGAGTCAGTGTTTGTCACCACACGGAACTGTTTCGTTGATGCACGTTATTTTTGTTTTGTTCGAGTGTTCAGTTGTTTTCGTAATAAATCATTATGGACACTTACCACGCTGCATCTTGGTCCGATCCTTACTCCTCTTCAGACGAAGATGTTGGGATGTTGGAATAATACTCTAATTAACATTGTTGGGAATTTAGTTTTTTTAGCTTCCCAAAGGTACAGAATTCAAAAGGAAAATGGCAGTTCCACTGCTTCGTAATGTTGGTAATACCGTTGATAAGTGTTTGTGGTCTGAGTCTCCTGTGAATGTTTGGCTGGCAACTCAACAGAGCTGCGGCTTTTCCCAACAGGAACCTACTCATGGCTCCTAAACGTGGGAACAGGACATTCACAGGAGAATAATAACCCTGTTTCGGGGCTTTTCACTAGTTTTATATTTTATTTTTTACCACATTCATTGTTATTTTCTTCACAGAAGGTTAATGACCACAATGTGACATTTGTTTATATGAATAAGCCTAGCTCACAACTGAACCAGACAATATATGAGAACTACACAGTACATGAGAATATAGCTAGTATTACAATCTACCTAAATAAGCCCTTGAGCTAATAACATGTACCAGCACCAGACAATGTTTGGAAATATAAGTATTAACATTAGTCTATAAATGTAATCTTCTTCATAATCTACATACATACATACACCAAGTGTACCAAACATTAAGAACACTGCTGTTTCCATGACATAGACTGACCAGGTGAAGCTCTGATTCCTTATTGATGTCACTTGTTAAATCCACTCCAATCAGTGTAGATGAAAGGGGGGGAGACAGGTTAAAAAATGATTTTTAAGTCTTTGACAATTGAGACATGGATTGTCTGTGTGCCATTCAGAGGGTGAATGGGCAAGACAAAATATTTAAGTGCCTTTGAACAGGGTATGGTAGTAGGTCTCAGGCACACTGGTTTGTGTCATAAACTGCAACGCTGCTGGGGTTTTCACACTAAACAGTTTCCCTTGTGTATCAAGAAATGTCCACCACCCAAAAGACATCCAGCCAACTTGACACAACTATGAGAATCATTGGAGTCAATATGGAGCCCATCATCCCTGTGGAAGGCTTTTGACTCCTTGTAGAGTCTATGCCCTGAAAAATAGAGGCTGTTATGAGGATTATATGGGGTGCAACACAATATTAGAAAGGTGTTCCTAATGTTTTGTCCACTCAATGTGTATTAATACCAGTATACATGACATCCGTCCTCGATTTAATTTTGTTCTGTTATATAAAAGAATGGCTTAAGGTTGTGGATTTGTGCTCTAATCTGCACGAAGCCAGGCTTGCTTGACAGTATGTTGGGATGTTGGGATGCTGAGTGTTAGTTTAGATGGATCAAGATTATGTGACTTAAAGATGCACTATGCCAAAATGACTCTGCAATTTCCTGGTTGCTAAAATATTAATTTCCTAATTTCAGTTTGTGACAAAACAAGCAAGTATAGTGTAGAGAATCATTGTACCATCTAAACCACTGTGACATATATTATCCATAAGCAAAAATATTGTGGTTTCAGCTCTTTGAAACTGGTGTACAAAAACGGAAGTAAAAGACACAAAATGAAACTTAAGAACGGGAAGCTTAGAAATTGTGCACATAGAACAGATCTACCTACCACTTAGATGTGCCTTCAATGAGAATGACAGATCTACAGTATAACACACATTTCTATGTGAATTTGGTTGGGTTGCCTAAAAAGTTACGCCTAGTTTCCTGAATCGGGTCACATATGTATATCGCAAGTCATGACTTCACAGGAGAGCCATTTGAAGGTTAAAAAAAATGTTGGGATCAAAATGCGATTTTTGGCAGAAATGCCTTCTCGAACATGTGAACTTTCATGTGCCTTGTATGCCATCTGTAAATACGAATAAAAAAAATTTAAGTTACGAACCTTGTTGGTTAAGCCACAGGAAAAAGTCAGCAACCTTCCCACTAGCCATGATTGGCTGACATAATGACTGGGCTGGACATGCCGAGAGATGAGTTCAGGTCTGCTATATAGAAGGTGTCTGTCTATTTGAGCTCGTCAATCTGTGTTGGTTATCCTGTCGAGCGCAGCTTTAAAAAATATGTATTGTGTAGTGGAGCTGCAAAATGGTTGCTCTCCACTTTCTGGAGGATCAGTGGAATTAGAGTATGATAGCTAAAGAGATGGGTAAAACACCTGTCTCCGGATTATATTGTCAAAGGGCAACCGTGGTATGGCATTCCTGACAGGGAGACGCGTTCATGATGCATGATGATAGTTTAGCGTTGACTAGCTACATTTTCAGATATTACACGTTTCTAATTTTGACAAAGTGGTTTAATTTCAAGCTAAAGTGTACTGTTAGCTAGCTAGCTAACGTTAGCTGCCTGGCTCCCTCGCTGATGTTGTTATTCGTATCCCAGAGCCGTTTGCTTTCCTAGTTAGAGCCTAATGTTCGCTAGATAACATTGAACCTGGTTGGTTAGCTCCCAGTGCTGTGGCACTGTTCATTGTTGTTTGACTAGCTAACGTTAGCTGGCTGGCTCGTTAGCTAACGTGACGTGTGTACAGCACCCATTGAATATGGCCGGTGTCAGTAAACGTCTGCAAAAGAGCGTAATGAAATTGTTGCAGCAGAGCAGGTTAGGCTGTTTTCTTGTTATCTATAGGTAAACAAATCATCGCTCAGAGAGCGAAACGAGATGGGTGGGGCTAAAGTTTAAGAGGGTGTGAACGATGCTGAAAGGGTGTAGACAAAGAAGAGCTCTTCACTAGATACCAAAACATTCAAAGAACATTTTATCGAAAGTGAGTTTACAAGTTGATCAACTTTCAAAGAATAATTACTTTTCCATTGTTCCTCAAATGTACTGTATGATATACCATTTTGTAGCTCTGAGTCTCTATTTTTATGTAAATGTAAAAAACACCATTTCAAATGTTGCTACATAAGACCGAATCCAGCTTTCAGTGTTAACACAGGGAGGAAGCGTCTCTTAGTTCAAAACAGGTGACGAGGACTGTGTCCTAAATGTCACTCTATTCCCTTTAAAGTGCAATACATTTGACAAGAGCAAAACAAATAAAATATTGTGCACTACAGGGAATAGGGTGACATTTGGGATGCATCCTGGGTTGTCCAGACGAAATCCAATACAACTTTCTTCCTTTTCCAATCCCAGTTTTTCCTGCAGGCAAAGTCGGGTTGAGATGATGTCATCACAACCAATTTTGCCTTGTGCCTCGGGTTAAGACTGTTGTATGTTTTCGTTTCAATCATTCAAACGTACATTTTCAGCACATGGAGTGTTTCAAACGTATCCGGAAAAACGGTCCATTGTTTTTTTGTCTAGACCTAATATGAAGTATACAGTCCATATCAATGAATTATTCAGGATCTCTGTTATCTGATAGAATGTGTTTTAATTCATCAGTGTTCTCTGTCTCACAGTTTGTACTATGTCATAACGAGTGGTGGGCCATCTGTCGTGTTGTTACGTTGTTGGACAGGTGTTTGTTGCCTAAGAGGCATCCAGACTAGCTATTTACAATGGGTGCTTCAATATCTGCTATATGTCCATGCACCTCTCTATGGAACCCAGCACTAGAAAATTGCTCTGTTTACGTCTGAACTCTCCCTCCGCAGTGCAGTGCCATGGAGTGGTGTCGGTGTGAGTGTGTGAGCAGTCCATAAAACAGCAGGCATTTTAGATTGCCAGCATGAACTCTGTGGACAGTCAAACGTGCCTATTTATAGGTTTTTATTATTGCGTAATAGCTGCAGCAGAACTTGTGATTTATTAATACAACCATCATGCTGCATAGTATGCAAAAAGTCACCTAGTGTATACTTCAATTGAGGCAGAATATTTGATATACCCCAACAACAACAAAAACCAGCACATTTGTGTGTCTGTGATATTTTCCACATCCAGTGTGAAATGAGTACCTCGTCTGCCCCTTGAATGAACAGTAGGCATATCGTATGATCGGTTATAACACCACGCCATTGGCTAATCTCTGGTATCCCTGCCCTATGGCATGTTGTCCAGAAATGCCAACTATTTGCAATGGCAGCAAGGAGGCTTCTATGTTTCCATCCGTGTTTACCTCCCTATGCTGAATAAGAAGAATCACAACAAAGAGATGGAGACTGGGAGGTTTGCTAGGTATGGTGGGAATGTGTGAGCTGGCACATTTTTTTTTTTCACCCCCTCCCCTGTTTTTCTCTGCAGAAGAATTTTTGGGGGTGAGGTTACTGACAAACCCCAAACTCTCAGCTGATGATGGGAGGGGGGTTGGGGGGACAGGTGCTGTTTCTAATGAGGCTGGAATTTGTGGAATTGCAAGGCTATGTTGTTGTGGTTCTATGTCAATACAGTTTCCACCAGTTTTCTTTCCACAATCCCCATCCAACATTCCTGCATACCATGCAGATCGTATTCTGGGAAAGTATTAGGCAGTGGTGTAAAGTACTTTTAAAGTATTTTTGCTTAAGTAGTTTTTTGGGGTATCTGTACTCTACTTTACTATTTATATTTTTTAGTACCTTTGCTTCACTACATTCCCAATGAAAAGTATGTACTTTGTACTCCATACATTTTCCCTGACACCCAAAGTACTTCGTTACATTCCCTGGTCATCCCTACTACCTCTGATCTGGCAGACTCACTGAACACATATGCTTAATTTGTAATGGTATTTGAGTGTTGGCGTTTGCCCCTGGCTATCCGTAAATAAAAAAACAAGAAAATGGTGCCGTCAGGTTTGCTTAATATAAGGAATTTGAAATGATTCATCTTTTGATACTTAAGTATATTTTAGCAATTACATTTACTTTTGATACTTAAGTATATTTAACACCAAATACTTTTAGACTTTTACTCAAGTAGAATTTTACTGGGTGACTTCTACTTGAGTCATTTTCTATGAAGGTATCTTCACTTTTACTCAAGAATGACAATTGGGTGCTTTTTCCACCACTGGAATTAGGTTCGTAGGACATAGTTAGTTGGACATTGAATTCTAGGAAGAATAATTCGTTGGACACAGTGTTGGGGAGTAGTGAACTACGTGTAGTGCAACTAGTAATTAAACTACATTTTGCAGTAGCTTGGTCATAGTTGAACTCAATTCAAATCTAGGTAGTGTTTCCACTAGTTAATTACTTTTTTGCCATGTGGTGGTGTATCTAGCTATGAAACTACACTCTATGACAGGTAGCCTAGTGGTTAGAGCATTGGGCCAGTAACCGAAGGGTTGCTGGATTGAATCCCCGAGCTGACAAGGTACAAATCTGTCTTTCTGCCCCTGAGCAAGGCAGTTAACCCACTGTTCCCCGGGCACCGAAGACGTGGATGTCGATTAAGGCAGCCCCCCGCACCTCTCTGATTCAGAGGGGTTGGGTTAAATGCGGAGACACATTTCAGTTGAATACATTCAGTTGGACAACTGACTAGGTCTCCCCTTTACTACTTTTTTTTTGAAAAAATCTTTTTAAAATAATGGGTGAAATAGACAATAATTTCCTTTCTTTTTCAGGATCAGATGAGCCTTGTCTTTATTAATAGGCTAAATCACACATTTTAATCAAATTGTATTGGTCACATACATATGGTTAGCAGATGTTAATGCGAGTGTAGCGGAATGCTTGTGCTTTTGCTTCTAGTAACGCCTGACCCCAGAGTGATCTTGCAATGTGTAGTCTATGATATTTCACATTTTTGATTTGACAAGAAACATAACTTCTTCTAGTGTGAAGTGTTTGGTAAACTATGATTTCAGAGTAGCTTCCACAACACTGGTTGGACATTGTACCAGTGAGTGTAGTATAGCCTAGATAGCCAATATGTTTTTAGATGATCTCGCTGAACAATACATACATACCTTATGTACAATCTCAGCAAAGTCATGGTAGCCACAGACCAAAGAAACCGCATGTAATGGCAATACATTTCAGGAATCTATACTGCTATGCTACACTCACTCACTCACTCACTCACTCACTCACTCACTCACTCACTCACTCACTCACTCACTCACTCACTCACTCACTCACTCACTCACTCACTCACTCACTACACATACAGCCCCCTCAGGGCATCCATTACTGCCAGCTCTCGGCCCCCCTCTGTCAATACATGCAGTGTCTAGAAGGTTAAGATCCCTTTCCATTAGGGTACTCTGTGGATAAATGAAATGAGGTAATGGTATCTATGGCATCTATCTATGGGTAGACTAGATAGTGGGCCTTTTGTCTGCTTGCCTTTCCCTCTCCCAGTTAGTTAGACAGCAAGGAGAGATTGTGTCATTTCTCTAACTGGTGTTCTCTCTCTGTGCAGCTCAGGTAAAGTGAGGGAGGGTGTGCGCTAGACTCATCTCATCACCTTCAGATCAGTTCTGTCACTTGCTTTAGTTCATATTAAGCTGGGTGGTTCTCCTTTCTTTAATGTGTGTGTGTGTGTGTGTGTGTGTGTGTGTGTGTGTGTGTGTGTGTGTGTACTAACTAATAGAGGCTTTGAGAGACTGCTCCAACGCAGCTCACAGCCTGCTGCCAGCCCCCAGCCATCAATCACTGTGTCTTGGGTACGTCACATCTCACACATTAGATGACGCTGACACACACACACACACACACACACACACACACACACACACACACACACACACACACACACACACACACACACACACACACACACACACACTGTCTTTCATAATAGCTTTAATGATTGGCAATGTGAGTAGCAACAGTCATTCAAATTGTTAAATGGTTTTAAAAACATTTCTAATGAATGCAATAGTCTACCTGTTCAATGGATAAAGATACTCCAAACTTTTTTTCTTTTTTTAAATCCATCAGATATTGATTGAGTTATAGTGCACAACATTTTACAAGCACAAACAAATCATTAATGGAGTTCAGGGATGTTGGTGGGAATTCAGGTATTAAATGTATCGTCAAATGTTTACAAATAATAATGAAAAAAATCTTAGAATGCACTCATACACTTTCTAATGGTAACAGGTACAGTTTTAATAGTTTGTGTTAAAATAAAGAATTGTAAGTGTAATATTTGCATAAATACACTGGGTTAGTTTGCATATATGAATAAATTAACATGAATGGTTGGAACAGGGCTGCAACCACGAAAAACTTGCTCTGTCTAGGTCTACCTGTACTCACCTGCTCTGTCTAGGTCTACCTGTACTCACCTGCTCTGTCTTGGTCTACCTGTACTCACCTGCTCTGTCTAGGTCTACCTGTACTCACCTGCTCTGTCTAGGTCTACCTGTACTCACCTGCTCTGTCTAGGTCTACCTGTACTCACCTGCTCTGTCTAGGTCTACCTGTACTCACCTGCTCTGTCTAGGTTTACCTGTACTCACCTGCTCTGTCTAGGTCTACCTGTACTCACCTGCTCTGTCTAGGTCTACCTGTACTCACCTGCTCTGTCTAGGTCTACCTGTACTCACCTGCTCTGTCTAGGTCTACCTGTACTCACCTGCTCTGTCTAGGTCTACCTGTACTCACCTGCTCTGTCTAGGTCTACCTGTACTCACCTGCTCTGTCTAGGTCTACCTGTACTCACCTGCTCTGTCTAGGTCTACCTGTACTCACCTGCTCTGTCTAGGTCTACCTGTACTCACCTGCTCTGTCTAGGTCTACCTGTACTCACCTGCTCTGTCTAGGTCTACCTGTACTCACCTGCTCTGTCTAGGTCTACCTGTACTCACCTGCTCTGTCTAGGTCTACCTGTACTCACCTGCTCTGTCTTGGTCTACCTGTACTCACCTGCTCTGTCTAGGTTGGTCTACCTGTACTCACCTGCTCTGTCTAGGTCTACCTGTACTCACCTGCTCTGTCTAGGTCTACCTGTACTCACCTGCTCTGTCTAGGTTTACCTGTACTCACCTGCTCTGTCTAGGTCTACCTGTACTCACCTGCTCTGTCTAGGTCTACCTGTACTCACCTGCTCTGTCTAGGTCTACCTGTACTCACCTGCTCTGTCTAGGTCTACCTGTACTCACCTGCTCTGTCTAGGTCTACCTGTACTCACCTGCTCTGTCTAGGTCTACCTGTACTCACCTGCTCTGTCTAGGTCTACCTGTACTCACCTGCTCTGTCTAGGTCTACCTGTACTCACCTGCTCTGTCTAGGTCTACCTGTACCACCTGTACCTGTACAACCGCTCTGTCTAGGTCTACCTGTACTCACCTGCTCTGTCTAGGTCTACCTGTACTCACCTGCTCTGTCTAGGTCCTGTACCACCTGTCTGTCTAGGTCTCACCTGCTCTGTACTCACCTGGTCTACCTGTACTCACCTGCTCTGTCTAGGTCTACCTGTACTCACCTGCTCTGTCTAGGTCTACCTGTACTCACCTGCTCTGTCTAGGTCTACCTGTACTCAACCGCTCTGTCTAGGTCTACCTGTACTCACCTGCTCTGTCTAGGTCTACCTGTCACCTGCAACCTGTACTCACTCTGTCTAGGTCTACCTGTACTGCTCTGTCTTGGTCTACCTGTACTCACCTGTCTGTCTAGGTCTACCTGTACTCACCTGCTCTGTCTAGGTCTACCTGTACTCACCTGCTCTGTCTAGGTCTACCTGTACTCACCTGCTCTGTCTAGTCTACCTGTACTCACCTGTCTACTACCTGTACTCACCTGCTCTGTCTAGGTCTACCTGTACTCACCTGTCTCTGTCTAGGTCTAGGTCCCTGTACCTGCTCTGTCTAGGTCTACCTGTACTCACCTGCTCTGTCTAGGTCTACCTGTACTCACCTGCTCTGTCTAGGTCTACCTGTACTCACCTGTCTAGGTCTCTGTCTAGGTCTACCTGTACTCACCTGCTCTGTCTAGGTCCTGTACCTGTACTCACCTGCTCTGTCTAGGTCTACCTGTACTCACCTGCTCTGTCTAGGTCTACCTGTACTCACCCGCTCTGTCTAGGTCTACCTGTACTCACCTGCTCTGTCTAGGTCTACCTGTACTCACCTGCTCTGTCTAGGTCTACCTGTACTCACCTGCTCTGTCTAGGTCTACCTGTACTCACCTGCTCTGTCTAGGTCTACCTGTACTCACCTGCTCTGTCTAGGTCTACCTGTACTCAACCGCTCTGTCTAGGTCTACCTGTACTCACCTGCTCTGTCTAGGTCTACCTGTACTCAACCGCTCTGTCTAGACTGCCTCATTAATTAATTACTGTTGTTGTCACGTTCTGTTGCATAATTCAACAAGTGTGCCAATAGCAGGATACTCTCAGATTAAAAAATCAACAGGCTTTACATTGCTTGTGAGATCTGACATAATATCACTATAATCTGAGTGTTCATTTTTGAAAGTTGCTTTCATATCAGAGCATCTCATTTGTAAACATTTCAACTGTATTAAATTATAACTTTTTTTAAAGTCCACAAAAATGAACACCCATCAAAATAAAGTTATTTTACTTCTCTTTCTTGTGATGTAAGTGTCTCGATGATACATTAAATCCCAGATGGAGTGTTCTTATAGATGCAACAGAAAGACAATGTATTCCATTGAGCCCATTTCAGCCATTACCAGGGAGTGTTTGACAGATTACAAACATTTCCACGGTCGTAACGTTAATGTCAAGAAACGACAGGCACAAGCAAGAGTACGAAGGAGTTGCAGGAGTAAAATTACAGCAATTAATCCAGCGAGATTTAAGTGACGTGGATTTTTCACCCTTCAAACACAGGAAACAGATGGCTGGAAAGACACAGCCTCAGGTGAGTGGGGCATGTGTGTTGTTAATGTGAGCTTCACTCTATACTTACGTCTTGTTCCTAGAAGTTAAATAGATGAACTATAACTGTCCAAGTTGAAATGAAACAAGGGATGGGAACTGTTATGTGGTACATGGTCCATGTTGGCCTCTTTGTTTTTAATATCATAAACATTACCATGCTCTTTACAATCAACCTTTTTCTCCCTCTGCTTATCCCCCAGTGCGTTTAGCATTGTTTCATGGTCTGTGAGGCTTTTCTTCAGTTTCCCCAAAACAATCGTTGCCGGGTGAACCCAGACCCTTTGGCTAGAGAGAGACCTATTCATTTTGTGTTTGTATTATTTCAGTATAGCCATCGTCATCTCTCTCCAAACCTTGAACCATCTGTGTCTACAAAAGCAGGAAACCCCCACACTGTGACCCATTTCGTTCCAGGAGCCCGTTGAGAACAGCTCGTTGGGTTCAGCCCATTGGGATCCTAAATTGTCTGAATGGGATTTAATAGACAATGGGTAATGAGGTGTAGTGTCTCGACGATCATGGCTCTGTGCAGGGTTGTTGTGTTGGCGCAGAACGTTGCTACTTTTGTGGTTTACTGCCAGTTGTAAAAAAAAATAAACGACACTACTATAGGAAATTCATCATTTTTATTTAAATCTTCAGATTTTATTTTTAACTATGTTAATAAGCTGACTTTGTGTTAAGTCACCCATGTCTTTGTGCTGTGTGGTTGGAGGTAGAATCCTGCACTGTCCCAGGACTAGGTGGCTGGTTACTGACTACTGCAGTGTTATGTAACACTGCCGACTAGCAGGTGGGTGTGTGTGAGATTCATGCAGTTTTAATTGTCCCCTTCAGGAGGTGGAAAATTAGCCGGGTGGATGCCGCGTAAAAAAAATATCCTGTTATATTAGAAGTCAGCTCAGAATCCAACAATCAGAGCTGAGGACTGCTCCCTCTCTCCTAGGCGCACACACTGCTAACACACCGTACTGCATCTTAGCTGGCACAGAGCAAATGACCTTGACAGCACTACTGTTCTACGTGTGTTCTGAGAAAGGGAACCGACGGCTGTGTGTGTGTTTGTTTTCTGCACGCACTGCGGTACTGCGGAGCTAACTCTTGTTCTGACTGTATTCTATCCTGGGCAGTACCCACCTGTCCTGAATCCTGAACATCTCCTTTGTCTTCATAATGATTGCACCAACACAAATGATCATCATAATGTTTCTCTACCACGCAAATCATAAACCCAACCCCCCCCCATATTACTTTTTCTCTCTCACTCTCTCTATTTCTCTCTCTCTCACACACACACACACACACACACACACACACAGAGACATGCACATACACTTAGCGTGGCAAACAAACGAGCTGCCGTGTGGGTGCTCTGTCCGTCTGACTCTGGTCCTCTTCATTGAGAGTCAGATCCTCCGCTCAGTCGGCGGAGCCTGACAAAGCTCTTAATCACGGGGTGCACTTTAAACCGTCCTAAGTAATGAAATCATGTAATGCTGAGTCCAGGCAGGCAGATGTGCCACTGATGGCTTTATTGGCAGGAGCAGTCTTCTCCGCCTGTCGTCATATTTCACCGTTTCACTCCTTAACCAAATCAAATTTAGTTGATGCAGTTTGTTTAGATTCTTCCATTTTCATTTTCTGTAGAGTTTTTTGGGAGGACAGGATATATCGTTGTCTGTTGCGGATAGTGATCTAGCTAAGCTACAGCATAAGTTACGTTTTCTCTCCTCGGGGAAGCTGAGGTTGGTAACGTTCTAATTGTTTGTCAGAAGCGGTGGCTCTAACCACTGCTCCATACCGCTCTGCAGTCTGAGAAACGAGTGCTCTGTTGCCACCATCCATCAAATGTTGTGTTGTAGTGGGAACCCATCTCTTTTCGGATGAGAAGGCATTTTCATAAAATAGTTTCTTCACTCACACCTCCCCTCACACTGCTGGGAAGCAGCAAACACTATGACTCACATCCCACGACCCTGTAGGCCATTCTCCTCCCCCTCCGCCACTCCTCTCTTCCACCGTTCTCACCTCTCAGAGACTCTGCTAGAGAATTGTCATCTCTCTCTTTTAGTAGTTCTCTCTGCTTCTCTCTCTCTCTGCTTCTCTCTCTCTGCTTCTCTCTCTCTCTCTCTCTCTCTGCTTCTCTCTCTCTCTCTGCTTCTCGCTCTCTCTCTGCTTCTCTCGCTCTCTCTCTGCTTCTCTCGCTCTCTCTCTCTGCTTCTCGCTCTCTCTCTCTCTCTGCTTCTCGCTCTCTCTCTCTCTCTCTCTGCTTCTCTCTCTCTCTCTGCTTCTCTCTCTCTCTCTGCTTCTCTCTCTCTCTGCTTCTCTCTCTCTCTCTGCTTCTCTCTCTCTCTCTCTCTCTGCTTCTCTCGCTTCTCTCTCTCTCTCTCTGCTTCTCTCGCTCTCTCTCTGCTTCTCTCTCGCTCTCTCTGCTTCTCTCTCGCTCTCTCTCTCTGCTTCTCTCTCGCTCTCTCTCTCTGCTTCTCTCTCGCTCTCTCTCTCTGCTTCTCTCTCTGCTTCTCTCTGCTTCTCTCTCTCTCTGCTTCTACATCTTCACTCAATAATTTTCTTTGTTGAGCATCACTGAATTATTCATTGGCTCAGACCACTGCTTGCAGAGCAGCTGTCCCTATTGTTGGAGACACAGTGAATGTTGTGAAATGATCATGAACATTTTTCATCCAGAACATTCATCTGCTAGCCAAGATCGACCCTTCTCTCTGTCCCTGTTGCAAAGGATTTTAAACTGCCATCCCAACTAGGCTATACATTGCTCGTTGTCAAGGTGTTTTTCTTGAGGGCTTTGTTAGCAGTTGTTAATGGTTACATCCCAAATGACAACCTATACCCTATACAGTGCCCTACTATATAGGGAATATGGTGCCATTTGGGTTGTGGCCAATGATTTGTATTGTAAACCTAGTCTGAGGCCAGTCTCGCCGTGTTGAGGCCAGGCACACTGTTATGCACCTGACCAAGTCTGTCTGGCAGCAGCACAGCCCCAGAAAGCACCTGTTTCCTGTGCTTCCTCTATCATCCAGCCTGCAGCCTGTGGCTACTTCACTTAACCCCAAAGCCCTTCCCCTCCCCTCTCCCTCTTTCCTACACTCCCTGACCTGCTTTCACTTTTCACACCAACCATCAGGACCGGAACACAGTTTCTTGGCAGTTTAATTTTCACATGAAAGCCCTGAAGTTAAATTGGTTGGATGGGAGCGGTGAGGAGCGGATGACATTGTTTTATGCGAAATGGAAGGAGGGAGAAATGAGTCAGGCAGAAAGCTGAGTCATGGGATCCTAAAGTTATGTATAGGTAGTTTGATTGGCCTCCGTGAGTAATTGTGTGTGCGTGCGTGCGTGTGTGTGTGTGTGTTTTATTTGTGTTTTATTTTTTTATTTTTTTGTGTGTGTGCATATGTGCATGCTTAGGACTTGACACTCGTTTTGATTGCCAGGTGCATTCAATGTGCATTTCAGTACATACCTGAACAGCTAACGCAGCCCATGGCATTTCTATATAAGGTGTTATGACACCAGACGTGCTAGCCTCTAGACACTTAAGCACTCCATTCCTCAGAACATCTTCGAAGAAGTTATAAAAACCTTTGTTCTTCTTCATGTCCCATCAACTTCCAGACATGAACCATAGTTAAATCACCTCCAAGTGTCTCAGCCAGGTGTAAATGTCATTATTATTGACTGGAGCCTAATGGTTACTTTACTGGGTTGAGGAGGGTAAACTGACCAGGCACATTGCTTACCCAAGATGCAATGAAAGCACTTATGTCTAATGACTCCATTGTGGAACAGTGCCTTCAGAAAATATTCACACCCCTTGACTTTTTCCAATGTTTTTCCATGTTGTTGTATTAAAAGGTGGGATTAAAATGTGACTTCTTGTCGACGATTGACACCAAATACTAAAATGTTACAGTGGAAGAAAAAGATTGAACATTTGTAAAAAATAATAATAATAATTAAATAACACCTTGATTACATAAGTATTTAATCCCCTGAGTCAATACATGCTAGAATCACATTTGGCAGCGATTTACAGTTAGTCTTTCTCTAAGAGCTTTCCACACCTGGATTGTACAATATTTGCACATTATTGTTTTACAAATTCTTCCATCTTTGTCAAATTGGTTGTTGATCATTGCTAGACAGCCATTTTCAAGACTTGCCATAGATGTTCAAGCTGATTTAAGTCAAAACTGTAGCTAGGCCACTCAGGAACATTTCAATGTCGTCTTGGTAAGCAACTCCAGTGTAGATTTGACCTTCTGTTTTAGGTTATTGACCTGCTGAAAAGGGGAATTTGTCTCCCAGTGTCTGTTGGAAAGCAGACTGAACCAGGTTTTCCTCTAGGATTTTGCCTGTACTTAGCTCTATTCAGTTTCTGTTTATCCTAAAAGAAACGACTTAGTCCTTGCCGATGACGGGCATACCTATAACATGATGCAGCCAACACCATGCTTGAAAATATGAAGAGTGGTACTCCGTGATGTGTTGTATTGAATTTGTCCCTAACATAACGCATAACATATTTATTCAGGAAATAAAGTTTGTCATTGCCACATATTTTGCAGTTTTACTTTAGTTCCTTAATGCAAACAGGATGCATGTTTTAGAATATTTTATTCTGTACAGGCTTCCTTCTTGTCACTGTCATTTAGATTAGTATTGTGGAGTTACTACAATGGTGTTGTTTTCTCCCATCACAGCCATTAAACTCTAACTGTTTTAAAGTCGCCATTGGCCTCATGGTGAAATCCCTGAGCTGTTTCCTTCCTCTCCGGCAACTGAGTTAGAATGGACACCTGTATGTTTGTAGGAACTAAGCGTATTGATACACCATCCAAAGTCTAGTTAATAACTTCAATAACTTTTTTATTTGTACCTTTTTGGAAGATTCCCGGAATCAGGAGGGAATAGACAGGAAATTGTCCACCTGGGATTTTAGGAATGTTGCAACCATAACCTAGACTGACTAAACGCACAGTAAGGCCTGGACTGGTTAGTGCTATCCGGGATCCGCTATATATGGTTTGTGCTATCCGGAACCTCACGACGGTCCCTAACCTTAACCCTTACCGTAACCCGTACCTTGACCATTTTAAATGTCAACTTCAATGGATGGATGTCCCAAGGATCCCGGATAGCAAGGACTACGGCTGTCCCCATTTAGTTGACTGGTCGATTGTTTGGTCGATAGGCTGCTTGTCGACCAATATTTTTTTTGTTGTCAAGCAGTGGCATATATATGAAGATTTATGGCACACGAGACACCTGTCTGATTCACGCCTGTCTCAGTGGACTCATCCATTACAGAGGCTGCAGGGATGGCACACGAGACACCTGTCTGATTCACGCCTGTCTCAGTGGACTCATCCATTACAGAGGCTGCAGGGATGGCACACGAGACACCTGTCTGATTCACGCCTGTCTCAGTGGACTCATCCATTACAGAGGCTGCAGGGATGGCACACGAGACACCTGTCTGATTCACGCCTGTCTCAGTGGACTCATCCATTACAGAGGCTGCAGGGATGGCACACGAGACACCTGTCTGATTCACGCCTGTCTCAGTGGACTCATCCATTACAGAGGCTGCAGGGATGGCACACGAGACACCTGTCTGATTCACGCCTGTCTCAGTGGACTCATCCATTACAGAGGCTGCAGGGATGGCCAGTGGTACATTTACTGTTCATTCCCATCATTTCTAATCTAGAATGTTTGGTCATTTCTGTTAATGCATTCAATATATTATTATTATTATTATTAATAGAGTTGTCATTGTAGAAGTGGACACTTTGTTTGCAGAGCTACCTATGCTACACTCACCAACCTACATGTACACATGACCTTGACTGGTACCCCTGTATATAGCCTGTTATTTTATTGTAGTACTTTTTATTAAATTTTTTACTTTAGTTTATTTAGTAAATATTTTCGTAACTCTATTTGTTGAACTGCATTGTTGGTTAAAGGCTTGTAAGTAAGTATTTCACGGTAAGGTCTACTACACCTGTTGTATTCGGCGCATGCGACTTGAATTGACATGTGATTTGATTTGACTTGTGAGAAAAAGGTTTTGGTTTATTTCATTCCATTTACACATTGTCAATGTATTCATTGACAGGAGCACTCCAAACAAAAGACAATCTTAAGTAAGGACACGCACCTGATTATGCATAGAGGTAGGCCTCTAGTCTACCTGGTCTGTGTGCAAATGTAGGCTTATAAATGTGCACATTTGGGGATCGGATAGTATTTCTGATTGCCTTTAACTCACCATCACTGTGTTGCTCCTCAAAGTCATTTTTTTCTAAGCAAGTTAACTAAGTCTGTTTTTACATCCATTGAGAATGACAATAGTTGCTCAATGTAGCCTATTTGAAAAGTCTTTCCAGCGCGCTCCCTTGTGATAACCACTAGGGTTGCGCATTTTGGGGAATATTCAGAGGTGGAAACTTGTCTTGGGAATATATGGGAATGAATGGAAATATATGCAAATTAATATTAATACTGTTTAAATGTAGATGTTTTTTAAATATTTACCATATCATATGGAGACAGAAACATAAACCTCTTACCGTATCGTAAGTAGACATAATTGCAAATGATTAAATCCTTCCAATAGAAATAAAACAAACTATTTAGTTACGAATTCAAACTTTAATTAAATGAGTTGACTCTTCACATGGGATGATTTCACTGAACAACAAAAGAAAGGGAATATTGAATGATCACAATGATCCATCGCATCTCCCAAAAAATGTTTTCAACATCTGTAAAATTATAGTCTAGAAACTAAAGCTTTGGTTGTCTCCTCTAAAGCTTCCATGTCTTCTCCCTGGACCTCCTCAATGCCCACCTCTTGAACATCAGACTCTGAGGCCTCATCTTCAATGTCACTTTCCAACCTTGTTGAGGATCGCTCATTGTTAGGCTCAAAAAGCCTAGAATTTGCCCGGATGGCCACCATTTTTTCAACCCTTGTATTGGTCAGCCTGTTGCTTTGGTGTGTGTGTTCCCAAACAAGGACCAGTTGCGCTCTGAGGCAGCTGATGTTGGTGGGATTTGGAGGATGATGGAGGCAACAGGGGACAGAACCTCGGATCTACATAGTCCCTACCACCAGGTGGCTGATGCGATATGTTGGCACAACTTGTAATGCTCCGGGTGTCGTGGGTGTGGAGTCAAATGCAGGAGACAGAGTTCAATGCTGTGCGTCTTTTAATAGCACCAACGCACCACAGGGTGCTCACAAAAGTTACGTTCCCAAACACAGGGAATCAAAAAATACAATGGAAAAAATCACGACCAGGCACAAACACGTACCTTTACAACAGAGCCGAAGTTTACAATGAAATAATCCCGCACAACAACCAGGCGGGCCGGCTGTCTAATAAAGACAAACTAATTAACATGAACAGGTGCTACCAATAAACATACAAGGAGGGGGAGGAAAAACAATCAGTGGCAGCTAATAGGCCGGTGATGACGACCGCCGAGCTCCACCCGCCCGGGAAGGGGAAACACCCTCGGTCGGACTCGTGACACAACTGTCATATTGCATCACCAACCCAAAGCCCTTGCTTGGAAGTGTACTTCGCCAGACTGCCAAGAACCTTGCCCTCATCCAGGCCAAGGTGGCGAGACGGTAGTGATGACACCATAGGCCTTGTTGATCTCTGCACCAGACAGGATGCTCTTGCCATTTACGCTGTGGCGTGTATGGGCTTCAGGCAGAAGTCTTCATGCTTTTTGATGTGTTTCAGAACCACAGTTTCCTCTGCTTGGAGCAACAGTGAAGCGGATAGGGTGGTACGGATTTATTCTCTCATATCTGCAAGCAGAGTCTGAACATCAGACAGGATGGCATTGTCTCCCTCAAACTGTGCAATAGCTACTGCTATAGGTTTCAGGAGTTTCAGGCTGCTTACCACTCTCTCCCAAAATACATCATCCAGGAGGATCCTCTTGATGGGGCTGTCCATATCGGTAGACTGTGATATGCCCATTTCTTGGAGAGACTCCTTCCCCTCCAGGAGACTGTCAAACATGATTGACAACACCACCCCATCGGGTGTTGCTGGGCAGCTTCAATGTGGTGCTCTTATTATAGTCACATTCCTTGGTGAGGTAGTTTGTTTCTATAACTTGATGACTCTTCACATACCTAACCATTTCCTTGGCTATCTTGTAGAGTGTATCCATTGTTTTCAGTGCCATGTTGTCCTTGAGGAGCCGATTCAATGCATGAGCAGCACAGCCAATGGGTGTGATGTGAGGGTAGGACTTCTCCACTTTAGACCAAGCAGCCTTCATGTTCGCAGCATTGTCTGTCACCAGTGCAAATATCTTCTGTGGTCCAAGGTCATTGATGACTGCCTTCAGCTCATCTGCAATGTAGAGACTGGTGTGTCTGGTGTACCTTGTTTCTGTGCTCTTGTAGAATACTGGTTGCTTTCTCTATGATTTTCTTGAACTCTGTTGAACTCTGCATCCAGCAAATGAGTAGATAAAGCATGTCTGGTTGGAGGGGTGTATGCTGGGCGAAGAACATTCA
Organism: Oncorhynchus keta; assembly: GCF_023373465.1. Lineage (NCBI taxonomy): Eukaryota > Metazoa > Chordata > Actinopteri > Salmoniformes > Salmonidae > Oncorhynchus > Oncorhynchus keta. The sequence continues at coordinate 22,309,665 of NC_068439.1, forward strand.
GAAATCTCTTCTAATACACATTGCCTGTGAGCATCAGAGGTGAACCAGTTGCATACACAGCTTGAGCAAGACATTCATCAGCATTTCTCTGACTATGTTCCTCCATTGAGTCAAAAAAACTACTGACTCCAGGAGGACCATGAGCTGTTGCTATCGATAAGGTGTCTGATTCATCATTTTCACCTTAAATAGAATTAGAGGGACTCTTGTCAGGTTGCTTGTTGTGAGCGCTGAGGGAACTTTATGCACTTGGCCAGATGATTCTGCATCTTTGTTGCATTCTTCACATATGATTTGGCATAGTATTTGCAAATGTACACAGCTTTTCCTTCTACATTCTGCAGTGGCATTTTCCTGTAAAGATCAGAAAAAAATGAGTAAACAAAAACATACAATTCCATGTACAGATAAATAGTTAAGCAGTTAGATTAAACAACTCCTTTGTAAGATACATGTTTTAAAATTAAACATATATGGAAACAGGTGAATTAATACTCCTCAGTTAGCAGGCTCAAGCAAGCTAAAACCCACATGTTAGCAAAAACTAACTAGCAGAAATTGTTAACAAGTCAGAAATGATTTAAACACACTTTGCTGTATACTATTTACTAGTTAACAAAAAATCATGTATGTCATATACAATATATTCACCCCACACAGTATTGTAATCAAAACTTACCAGAAAGCATGTAGTCCTTGGCTCAGACAGTATAGTAGTGTGGGCTCAATAACATCTCATTAGTGTGTAAGATCTTGAGAATCAGCTGTGCATGTGATGGAAGAATGCACTGTGCATGCAATTCCATTGAATTGGGGATAGTGTAACCAAAATATGCCACAATACCTAGAATTACCTTGTGTATCACACAAAAAAGGTTCACTGTTATAAACTAACTTTTTTAATGAATTAAAGTTAAAGATCCCAAATTCCCAGGCTTAACTTCCCATGGAAAATATCTGGGAAGGTTTCTGACCCTTTGCAACCCTAATAACCACTCAGCATGAAAGGGGGAAAAAATGTCATGCTCTGATCCAGTGGAAACGTCATAAAATAGACCTACCTGATTTACCTCTTATCCCTTGTCTACAGCTGTGTCTGTCTGTCTGGAGCTCACTGGTGTGGGAAACTCTGAGGGCCCAGAATATTTTATACAATGTTACATATTGGCAATGGCAATAGAAGTTACTTTTAGATTTGCATAATTTTCATTTAGATAAAGTTTTGATTAACCCGATGACATTGATTTTGAGATGATGACTTTATATAAATGTTCCACGACAATGTGCATATGAAAATCATAACTGGCACACAGATCTTGGCACTCCAAATGGAAAAGGTTGCCGACTGCTGGTGTAGCCTATTACCAGCAACCTCAGGAGCCAGAATGTCAGAATCTGTGAAGACCAGCGGGAGGAGCGGTGTTGGGAACATGGTTTTTCTTCTGGTTAGGCTATGTTGATATCTGGTTCCCTCTTTGGTCATTTGAGTGTCTTCATTTTTAATCACAGTGCTTAATGCATCAGACAAGCTCAGTAGCCTCTTATGTTTGATTTTATTCAAACATAGGATGTGTCTATATATGGAAAATACATGTTTTAACATTTCAACCAAATCGGTTGGTCAAAAGAACAGACTCGGTTGACTAAGATGTTTTTGTTGTTGGTTACAGCCCTAGCAAGGACTATATGTATACAGAATAGACTAATGAAACATCTGCACTCTTACACATGGGAAGCCATTGTGTGTCAAACGGTAATGGTGTGTATAAATCAACCTCGTTGATTGTGAGTTGCCCCCTTGCCACGTCGTTATTACCCACTGTGGGTTGTCTTCAGTCTCTCTCTAGCTCTCTCTCCCGCGTGCTCTCTCTCCCTCTTTCTTTCTTGCTCTCTCTCTCTGTCTCTCTCTATTCCTCTTCCCTCTGTTTAGTTTTGCAACTCACTAGTTTTGTGAGTGCTCTTTCTGACCTGGTGTAAACCCCTCTTCTCAATCTCGCTATACCATGGTAACTATTTCCTGAAGTGGCACGAGTCACTTTGCTCTCAGTGGGCCTATTGTTTGCCATTTTTCAACCGGTGAAGAAAAAAACAGGTCTTTATTTACTATAATCTGACGTCCTGTTTGGATGATTACCCCGGCCGCTTTCCCAAAGAAACAAACTGCTTACCGACAGATTTAAATCTGTTTGCGACATTTTGTGTTTGTGTCTGACAGACTGCAGGTCGCGAACAGAACAACCAGTGATAGATAAATGAACAAAAACACTTTTTGGGGGCCCTGTGAGTAACCTCAACAAAAACCTGCAGGAAGAAGTTGACTCATTGATTGGTCATTGAGTGGTCATTTGGACATGTCTACAGGAAGACAGTCTACAGGCAACAGGAAGTAGTTGGGTTTGGGTCAATGTGGAGCTCTGGGTTCCCAAGCCACCCGGGTCATGGCCATCAGCAATGATCAGGTTCATGTGAACCAGAATGTGACCAGGGCTTCAGTCACTGTGTGATCCTGTCTAGTGTACACACTAGGACTGATAAGACCATGGAACCACTGGGGTCTTCTCTTCTCACACCTCCCACACACACCTCCCACACACACCTCCCATGCTGGTTGGACTGAGCAGTTACATCTCCATACCGGAGAGATGTTTTTCTAAACAAGGTTATACCATTTATGTTCTTAGCTGGTATAAGTGTACTATTTTATTCATTTAACCTGGTTCCAGAGTTTTTACAATAGAATGTGAGACGGGTCACTCGTTCCCACTGGCAAAGCAACACTTTATACAGTGCCCTGCAAAAGATTCAAATGGATTTAATTGATTTTTTTTGTCAACAAAATACTCTTTCAATGTGGAAGAAAAATAACATTCTCTAAAGGTGAATAAAAATGTAATAACTAGGGTTTGAAATAATAGGGTTTGACATGATCTTTGTAGGACTAACCCTTCCTCTGTCCCCCATACATACAACATATGTAAGGTCCCTCAGTCAAGTATTGTATTTCAAGCACAAGACCAATGAGCTTTTCAAAAGCCTCATGAAGAAGGACAGTGTTTGTTAGATGGGTAACAATAACAAATCAGACATTGAATATGTTAAGCATGGCCAAGTTAATAATTATGCTGTGGATTATATATTAAACCACCAGACACATCAAATATAGTCGTCCTGAGCTGCAGGACAGGAAGGAAACTGGTCAGGGATGTTACTATGAGGCCATTGGTGATTTTAAAACCGCTACAGAGTTCAATGGCTGTGAGAACTGAGGCTGGATCAAAACATTGTAGCGACTCCACAATAATGACCGAAATGACAGTGAAAATGTGAAAATAATACAAATATACAGAATATTCCAAAACATGCATCTTGTATGCAACAAGTCATTAGAGTAATACTGCAACAACAACAAAACAAGGCAAAGGAATATAACTTTTGGCCTAAATGCAAAGCCTTATATTTCGGGCAAATCCAACAAAATGTATCACTGAGTAACTTCCTCCTTATTTTCAAGCATGGTGGTGGCTGCATCATGGTATTGGTATGCTTGACATCTGCAAATATTGGGTAGTTTTTCAGGATAAAAAAAAACGGGATGAGTTAAGCACAGGCAAAATCCCAGAGGAGATCCTGCTTCAGTCTGCTTTACAAATGACACTGGGAGAGGAATTTACCTTTCAGCAGGACAATAACCTACAATACAAGGCCAAATCTACACTGGAGTTTCATACCAAGAAGAAAGTGAATGTTCCTGAGTGGCCAAGTTACAGTTTTGACTTAAATCTGCTTTAAAATCTATGACAAGACTTGAAAATTGCTGTTTTAGCCATGACCCCCAACATTTTGACAGAGCATGAAGATGTTTTTTAAAGACTAATGGGCAAATATTGCACTTTGCCAGGTGTGCCAGGTGTGCAAAGTGAGCTTTTAGAGAAGACTCTGCCAAAGTTGTTTCTAACATGTATTCACCAGGGAGCTGAAAACTTATGCAACAACTATATTTTAGTTATTTAATTTGTATTTATATTTTTTTTGTGTATTTTGTGTAGATTGTTGACAAAACAATGACAATTAAATTCATTTGAATCCCACTTTGTAACACAAAATGTGAAGAAATCTGAATACTTTTGCAAGTATTATAATTATAGTATTATGTCAATTCGTTGGTAATTTTCTATGAAACATTACCAGAGTTATTTTTTTTTACACTTGAAACGTTTCACTCCGTTCACTCCATAGAGTGACTGTCGGTTTGTAAGTGCACCCTGCAGCCGGACTCTCTAACCCACATAGCAAAGCAGGGCAGATGAATGGAAAAGTACTGCCTAGCCTTGAGCCTTGCACAGACTTGGCTAGCTGGTTCTCCCTCTGTGGGCCTGTGGCGCAGGGCAGGCCTGCACCATGGTGAGGTTAAAGCCTTTACGAGCCTGTCCCTGAGGTTTTGGGACAGGGTTGCCTGCGACTTAGCCTCACGACCTTGTCGTGAGAGAACATGAGCACTTTGCAGAACTGACGTTGTTGCAGGTCTGGTTCATGTTAATACTGCACATTCAGAGCCAAGGTGCGAATCTGGAATCTCTCTTTTCTCTATCAATCTCTCTCTTTTTCTCTCTCTTTCTGCGTAGTCTTTCAGGAGGGCCAATCTCAGTGCTCTTTAATGTGAACTCTGGGGTAAAAAAAAAGAGCTAAATACCTTCTCTTTTTATTCACACTGCCCTTGCCTTTGAGTGAAGACTCAACTCTTTTGTCAGTTCACCTCACCCATTCACATTGCTATATTTAGAAAGGAACCAAGATCTTTTTCTAACATTCAATGCATTCTGGGACAAGCCATTTCATCATAACTTGTTATTGGACAGCTAGATATACCTACTTGCATTTTGTTAAAATATTAGACATAATAATTGTAATCAGAAGATTCTATTAACATGAAAATATTATTGGTAGCGGAAGAATAACTGAAGATTAAATAATGCTCTCATTGAAAATATGTACACCCAATGTAGGCTACTGCCTCTAAGAGCTAGAATAGATTTCTCAACAAATAGGTTGTCCTCTCACACTATTCAAACCCTTCAATCGAATATACAGTTCATGAAGCTATCTTAACCTATAGACCAGCTGTTGCAAACAAATCATCTGAAGTAAAATCACACATTTTGTCATTTCTGTGTGTCCTTGACAATCGCTAATCAACATCCAAAAAGTTACTTTTATGCAAACCTGCACATCATCTCTCTTGTGGCACAAATGTGAGAGGTTATGTCAGGGGGAACGGTGTTGCAGTGGAGTATGGTGCGGGAATAATGTCAAGCGAACCTAGGTAGCTTGGTTTTCACATTGCCCTAAAAAAGGGAACTGGATCCTGGAATTCAAGCGAACCGAACTCTGACCACTTCTCGAGATGGTCTCAGTTCGGTTCACTTTGGGGGCTCTTTTGAGGGGTTCAAGTTCCTGTGGAGTGTTCATACTGCACCAAACATTAAGCGCACCGCACTGAGTTTCCAAACATTAAGCGCACCGCACTGAGTTTCCAAACATTAAGCGCACGCACACCGCACTGAGTTTCCAAACATTAAGCGCACCACTGAGTTTCCAAACATTAAGCGCACCACACTGAGTTTCCAAACATTAAGCGCACCACTGAGTTTCCAAACATTAAGCGCACCGCACTGAGTTTCCAAACATTAAGCGCACCGCACTGAGTTTCCAAACATTAAGCGCACCGCACTGAGTTTCCAAACATTAAGCGCACCGCACTGAGTTTCCAAACATTAAGCGCACCGCACTGAGTTTCCAAACATTAAGCGCACCGCACTGAGTTTCCAAACATTAAGCGCACCGCACTGAGTTTCCAAACATTAAGCGCACCACTGAGTTTCCAAACATTAAGCGCACCGCACTGAGTTTCCAAACATTAAGCGCACCGCACTGAGTTTCCAAACATTAAGCGCACCGCACTGAGTTTCCAAACATTAAGCGCACCGCACTGAGTTTCCAAACATTAAGCGCACTGAGTCCAAACATTAAGCGCACCGCACTGAGTTTCCAAACATTAAGCGCACCGCACTGAGTTTCCAAACATTAAGCGCACCGCACTGAGTTTCCAAACATTAAGCGCACCGCACTGAGTTTCCAAACATTAAGCGCACCGCACTGAGTTTCCAAACATTAAGCGCACCGCACTGAGTTTCCAAACATTAAGCGCACCGCACTGAGTTTCCAAACATTAAGCGCACCGCACTGAGTTTCCAAACATTAAGCGCACCGCACTGAGTTTCCAAACATTAAGCGCACCGCACTGAGTTTCCAAACATTAAGCGCACCGCACTGAGTTTCCAAACATTAAGCGCACCGCACTGAGTTTCCAAACATTAAGCGCACCGCACTGAGTTTCCAAACATTAAGCGCACCGCACTGAGTTTCCAAACATTAAGCGCACCGCACTGAGTTTCCAAACATTAAGCGCACCACTGAGTTTCCAAACATTAAGCGCACCACTGAGTTTCCAAACATTAAGCGCACCACTGAGTTTCCAAACATTAAGCGCACCACTGAGTTTCCAAACATTAAGCGCACCGCACTGAGTTTCCAAACATTAAGCGCACCGCACTGAGTTTCCAAACATTAAGCGCACGGCACTGAGTTTCCAAACATTAAGCGCACCGCACTGAGTTTCCAAACATTAAGCACACCACTGAGTTTCCAAACATTAAGCACACCACTGAGTTTCCAAACATTAAGCACACCACTGAGTTTCCAAACATTAAGCACACCACTGAGTTTCCAAACATTAAGCTCACCGCACTGAGCTTCCAAACATTAAGCGCACCGCACTGAGCTTCCAAACATTAAGCGCACCGCACTGAGTTTCCAAACATTAAGCGCACCACTGAGTTTCCAAACATTAAGCACACCGCACTGAGTTTCCAAACATTAAGCGCACCACTGAGTTTCCAAACATTAAGCGCACCACTGAGTTTCCAAACATTAAGCGCACCGCACTGAGTTTCCAAACATTAAGCGCACCGCACTGAGTTTCCAAACATTAAGCGCACCGCACTGAGTTTCCAAACATTAAGCGCACCGCACTGAGTTTCCAAACATTAAGCGCACCGCACTGAGTTTCCAAACATTAAGCGAGTTTCAAACATTAAGCACCGCACTGAGTTTCCAAACATTAACCGCACTGAGTTTCCAAACATTAAGCACCGCACTGAGTTTCAAACATTTTCCAAACATTAAGTGCACAGCACTGAGTTTCCAAACATTAAGCGCACCACTAAGTTTCCAAACATTAAACGCACCGCACTGAGTTTCCAAACATTAAGCGCACCGCACTGAGTTTCCAAACATTAAACGCACCGCACTGAGTTTCCAAACATTAAGTGCACAGCACTGAGTTTCCAAACATTAAGCGCACCACTGAGTTTCCAAACATTAAGCGCACCGCACTGAGTTTCCAAACATTAAGCGCACCACACTGAGTTTCCAAACATTAAGCGCACCACTGATTTTCCAAACATTAAGCGCACCGCACTGAGTTTCCAAACATTAAGCACACCACACTGAGTTTCCAAACATTAAGCACCGCACTGAGTTTCCAAACATTAAGCGCACCGCACTGAGTTTCCAAACATTAAGCGCACCGCACTGAGTTTCCAAACATTAAGCGCACCGCACTGAGTTTCCAAACATTAAGCACACCGCACTGAGTTTCCAAACATTAAGCGCACCACACTGAGTTTCCAAACATTAAGCGCACCGCACTGAGTTTCCAAACATTAAGCACACCGCACTGAGTTTCCAAACATTAAGCACACCGCACTGAGTTTCCAAACATTAAGCGCACCATTGAGTTTCCAAACATTAAGCGCACTGCACTGAGTTTCCAAACATTTGCTGAATGGGTCTGTCATCTGTCATTAGAATGATCAGAACCTTTAACTACCCTATTGTCTAAAGTGTTCATCTGCTATTGTAGCATTCCAGTGCCCAAAACATGGGTCACTGCACAGGAATACACACTTGCAAAACAACCTATCTGTGGAGAGGGCATGATGAGGGCTTGAGGCCTCGTCTAACTTTGTTTACGTTGTTTTGCGGAACCTAAACTAAGAATGGATAGCTGGTATAATTCAGTGTGACAAAATGTTTCCAAATATCAATTTGTTGGATAAGATGATGGATGAATGAAAATCATGCCGTGGCCATCAACATATGTTATTGCATGCATATTACTAGCATACTACGATTTGTATACACCAGGACTCCATTCTGTGCCTGGCCAGTAACTAATGATTTGGCCCACATCACCAAAGCTGCCTTGTCATTCAGCAATCACACTACGTAACAGGGATACTTTGGCCAATGTCAGTCAGTGAGATGACAGTTAGCCTTTAATAGCCCAGAGAAGATGTGTGTGTGTGTGTGTGTGTGTGTGTGTGTGTGTGTGTGTGTGTGTGTGTGTGTGTGTATGTGCATGCGTTCGTGCCATCCCTGTCCTGTCCCGCGCCTCAATTCTGTTATGACCAGACCGATGGGAGGATTAAAGAGCAACGTGGCTCTGTGTCGTCCAGCCTGTGGACTGATTCTCTGGCCAGGCTCCCTGTCCCTGTCCTTCCTCTCAACAACCTCCACCCTGGTCCCCCTGAGCCTAATCAGCATCTATATATAGAGGGTGTTGATCTCATGTCTTACACCCTCAACAGTCAATGCACTACACACCTCTGGATGGCCCCTCCATTCAGTTCATTGGTTTCCTATGGAAATATGGCCTGAGGCTAGGCTTTTTTCTGTCTTCATTGATTTACCTGTTGTTTTTATTGGATAATTACAATGGTGCGACCAATGAAAAGAGTATGTGAAGCAAATTGACGATGAGTATGGCATGCATAGCCTGACTAGGGGTGTGTGAATTGTGCAAAAAGATGCCTACATGACTGAAGGTGAAAGGTGTCTGAAAGGTGTCTATACATATGACAGTGTCTAATGGGTATAATTGGCTTTGCTGAGGTTTAGTCCGTTCAGATTCAGTGTTAGTGACAGTGTGTTTGAATGTGGATCTCAGGTTCTTGGGTTGTGTCCATCAGTCTGACTTTACCTCCTTTAAGACGCACCCAATCTTTTCCCCCTTTACATAACCTTAATCACCAGCTACGTGCTGTTTAGGGGTTACGTAATATGTGTTTGTGTGTCTGGACTGAGGTGACAGGACTTGAGGAATTTCGAAGTGTGGAATCATTTGGAGCTATAACCTGTAATCCCCTGTATTTGTATTTGATTTGTTTATTTGTAAGGAACCATTTACACAATGCCATTGCACCAGCTTTTTATCTGTAGTCCCTGGGCTAGTTGTGAAAAGAGAGGGTAATATTGGGTATCTTAAAGTGATACATCAGGATTTTGTCAATGAAGCCCTTTATCTACTTCCCCAGAGTCGGATGAACTCATGGATACCATTTGTATGTCTCTACGTGCAGTTTGAAAGGAAGTTTTTAACCTTTTGCAACGAGCAAACCCATATCCGGGAGCGTAATCATAGCCTCAAAAGCATTAGCATAACGCAACGGACATAAATACCCCTATAAACTTTTCCTATTCATGAAAATCGCAAATGAAGTGAAATAAATATATTCAAACACAAGCTTAGCCTTTTGTTAACAACACTGTCTTCTCAGATTTTCAAAATATGCGTTACAGCCAACGCTAGACAAGCATTTGTGTAAGTTTATCATGGCATAATGCTATGCTAGGCTCTGCTGGCAGCAGGCAACATTTTCACGAAAATAAGAAAAGCAACCAAATGAAATAATTTACCTTTGAAGAACTTCAGATGCTTTCACTCAGGAGACTCCCAGTTAGATAGCAAATGTTCCTTTTTTCCAAAAAGATAATTTTTTGTAGGCGAAATAGCTCCCGTTTGTTCATCATGCTTGGCTGAGAAATCGACCCTAAAATGCTACAACTATAACGCCAAACTTTTTTCAAAATTTGCTCCATAATATCGACAGAAACACGGCAAACGTTGTTTAGGATCCATCCTCAATGTGTTTTTAACAAATATATTCAATAATATATCCGTCGAGGCAGTTTGTTTCTCATAAGAAGCGATTGGAAAAATGGCTACCTCAGTATTTTACGCAAGGTTTTCTGCGGGAGACACCATGTGACCACATGCCATATATGGTCCCTTACAGCCATTCATCAAGGGAAATGCCTAAAAAGACGTCACAATGCTGTAGACACCTTGGGGAAAACGTGGAAAATGTAAGCTCATTCGTAGCTCATTCACAGCCATATAAGGAGTCATTGGCATGAGGCGGTTTAAAAAAATGCGGCACTTCCTGGTTGGATTTTTATCTGGGTTTCGCCTGTAACATCAGTTCTGTGGCACTCACAGACTATCTTTGCAGTTTTGGAAACGTCAGATTGTCTTCTTTCCAAAGCTGTCAATTATATGCATAGTCGAGCATCTTTTCGTGACAAAATATCTTGTTTAAAACGGGAACGTTTTTCATCCAAAAATTAAAATAGTGCCCCCTAAATCCAACTGGTTAACCAGCGTTAGTACAATGACTGGAAGTCTATTATAACTGCTAGCATGCTAGTTCTGCAAACGCAAGTTAGCATTGGCTTGTGGAACTACCTCTAACTTCCTTAATACTGGATGCAGAGACATACAGATGGTATCCATGAGTTCATCTGATTCATTTCCTAAATCCTGAAGTATTCCTTTTAGGTATTTTGAGGATAATGTTAAAAAGCCTATTTCCTTATTTGATCATTTGCCTGTGGTTTTATTAATTTATTATGTTATTGTCTTTTACAATTGTGATATTATCATTAGGCCTGTACTGTGTGTATGTGCATTTAACATGCGTGTATAATCGAAGGATGAGAGCTTCACAGCCCTGATGATCCTTATTATCATATGACCTCTACCTCATTTCACCTAGAGATAGCCTCTCACCATTATCTATGTTTGTGTGGATTTATTCTCATGACCTGAGCTCCATATAAGGCTAATGACTGGGTTCATAAGTATACACACTGCTGTGATCGAAGACACACACAACACTTATTTCACACACACATTCATGTAAAACTGCTGATCTCATCCCGCCATGTTTCTCTCACAACCCTGCTCAGCTGATTCTATCAGTTTACTGTATAGTACTGTACTGTGTATTGGCTGCTTCCCAGAGCCAGACGTGGGCACATGTCAGAGGCCTGCCCTCTCTCCTATATAGGTCACCTCTCTCAGAGCAGCAGGAAACAAACACACACTGTTCCCCCCTAACAATGAAAGGTGTATTGTGGCTGGGCTGGTCAGAGCCAGCCGGAGGGAAGTCTGCCAGCATAGCCAGCCACACAGAGAGGATCAGGATTACTACAAGTACAACTGGGCTGCACTGGTCTGTGTACCAAATAGCTTTATTTACTGTTAGCTTCTTATTGGAGCCTATTGGAATTCAGAAAAGGGAATAAAATCAGTCTGGGTATAAAGGCCAATCTTGCTTCAATCCTTCCTGGTCTGAGGTAAGGCTATACCAGCCTGATGTTGTCCCCACTCATGTGTGTCCACACAGTGCCAAATATTACACCTGTTTGGGGTTCTCCTTCTCTCTTCTGGCTAGACCATAGCCTAGATCACCTAGTCTAGGTCAATATGGTCACAAAAAGTTAATCTAGGGCCTGTTTCCCAACACAGACTGAGCCTAGTCCTGGACTAAAAAATACACTACATGTATGTGGACACCTACTCATTGAACATCTCATTAATATGGAGTTGGTCCCCCATTTGCTGCTAGAACCGCCTCCACTTTTCTGGGAATGCTTTCCACTAGATCACTGGTTCTCAATCCTGGTCCTGGCAACCCAAAGGGGTGCACGTTTTTTGTTTTTGCCCTGGTCCTTCTGTAGCTCAGTTGGTAGAGCATGGCGCTTGTAACGCCAGGGTAGTGGGTTCGATTCCCGGGACCACCCATACGTAGAATGTATGCACACATGACTGTAAGTCGCTTTGGATAAAAGCGTCTGCTAAATGGCATATTATTATTATTATTATTATTATTATTAATACTACACAGCTGATTAAAATGATCAACTCATCAAAAGGCTTTGATGATTTGAATCAGGTGTGTAGTACTAGGGCAAAAACAAAAATGTGCACCCCTTTGGGTCCTCAGGACCAGGATTGAGAACCACTGGACTAGATGATGGAACATTGCTGTGGCGACTTGCTTCCATTCAGCAACAAGAGCATTAGTAAGGTTGGGTACTGATGTTGGGCGATTAGGCCTGGCTCGCAGTCTGAGTTCCAATTCATCCCAAAGGTGTTAGATGGGGTTGAGGTCAGGGCTCAGTGCAGGCCAGTCAAGTTCTTTCACAACCATCTTGAAAAAAACATTTCTTTATGGACCTTGCTTTGTGCATGGGGGCATTGTCATGCTGAAACATGAAAGGGCCTTCCCCAAACTGTTGCCACAAAATTGGAAGCACAGAATCGAATTGTATGCTGTAGCATTAAGATTTCCCTTAATTGGAACTAAGGGGCCTAGCATGAACCATGAAAAAACAGCCCTCTTCCATCAAAATGTTGGCACTATGCATTGAGGCAGGTAGCGTTCTCCTGGCATCCACCAAACCCAGATTCATCCGCCGGACTGCTAGATTGTGAAGCGTGATTCATCACTCCAGAGAACGCATTTCCACTGCTCCAGATTCCAATGGCGGCGAGCTTTTCACCACTCCAGCCTATGCTTGGCATTGTGCATGGTGATCTTAAGCTTGTGTGCAGCTGCTTGGCCATGGAAACCCATTTCATGAAGCTCCCGAAGAAACAGTTTTTGTACTGAATTTGCTTCCAGAAGGAGTTTGGAATTCGGTTGCAACCAAGGCCAGATTATTTTTAGGTGCTACGTGCTTTAAGCACTCGGCGGTCCCGTTCTGTGAGCTTGTGTGGCCTACCACTTCGGGGCTGAGCCGTTGTTGCTCCTAGACATTTCCACTTCACAATAACAGCACTTACAGTTGACCGGGGCTGCTCTACTAGGGCAGAAATTTGACGAAGTGACTTGTTGGAAAGGTGGCATCTTATGACAGTGCCACGTTGAAAGTCACTTCAGTAAGGCCATTTTTTGTCTATGGAGATTGCATGGCTGTGTGCTCGATTTTATACACCTGTCAGCAACGGGTGTGGGTGCAATAGTCAAATCCACTATTTTGAAGGGGCGTCCACATACTTTCATGTGTATATAGTGTACGTGCAGTCCTGTAGAGAATCTCCATCGGGTGTGGTTTTAGTCTGGGATACTAGCCCGTAAAGTACATGTTCTATTTTTTTGATCCTGTGTACTACACGTCTCCAGAACAGTGATCCTATATGTGTCTATGATCCACACAGTTCCAGAGTGCTGCCTGTTTGGATGATGATGATTATGATAAACCATAACCTTATACCCCTTGTTTCCTTCCTGTCTATCTCCAGGTCTTCCAGAACAGTATTACAGTCTGACGTGGTTCCTGAGCCCCATTCTGGGTCTGATCTTCACACCTCTGATTGGCTCAGCCAGCGATCGCTGCACCCTGAAATGGGGCCGGCGACGCCCTTTCATCCTGGCCCTGTGTGTGGGGGTGTTGTTTGGAGTTGCACTCTTCCTCAACGGGTCACTCATAGGTGAGACTGGGAGTTGGGGGGCGGCAGGAGAAAGGTGAGACGAGGCCTGTAGAAAGAGCTGCTGTGTACTCCACCAGGAATTCAATAACCGACATTGTTACTACATTGTTACATTGTCACTATAGGTTAAGGTCAAAAGTTTAACCAATTGATCGTTAAAACATAAATGATTGATCAAATCTATTCAGTTGGGCAGCTTGTCAGTTTAGAGAAGTTAGGTTATTATATTCAACCATCCTCAGCTGCATTTGCTGTTTTTACCCAATTGTGTTGAGATGAAAGGCCTCACTTTACAGGAGCCCTGGCAGTCACCTGCTGGAGCAGAGGACGCGACGTCATCTGAGACCCCGCTACACAGCCACATCCTCTATTCGGGACAGGAATTCACACTAACCCTATAGACTTCGGGAGTTGAAAAACATGACAGGCACACACCCACCCACACATACACACCAACTGAGATACAATACAATACCTTCTAAACCCATCTCAAATTAACCGTCAAGTCCTATCTGTCAGTTTAAACCCTTGTTGCCTGTGTGTGTGACAGGAAAGTGATTGAGTTCACAGAATAGGCTAATGACATCCTCTGTTATCCGTGATGTCATCCAGTCAGCCGGCCAGTCAATCTTTTAGCCTCACCTAATAAGCAGTCTTCTGAAGTGTGAGTTGTGATATGAAGCATATTGAATTGAAAATGATCTCTGGCTGTGTCTCACTAATGTGGTTCTCCTGAGTAGAAACCAGAGTAAAAAGAGAGCCTGCTTCTATAACGTCAAGTGTTCTAATGCAACACACACACATCAAGTTCCACTTCTATCAGTAGTTTCACATCCTACATTAACCTACTGGCTCCTCATTGTCATTATCAGTGGAAGTGATCCTAAGTGCCACTATCTGTGCAGGCGGAAGAGGGAGAGAGAAGGGTTCCAGTTTGCTACGTGCTTGAAAGGCACAGCAGAAGGGAAGATCAATAGATATCCCGTAGAGTTGATTTTCTGCCGGCTTCAGGATAGTCAACCAATTAGTCCTGAAGAGTCTGGTAGTCGTGGAAGGGAGCAGTGCCCTCACTATAGCCCTACCAGAGCGGCTATTTATGCGTCATCACCCCCAGCTCAGGTCTCAGTGCTGTGGGTCATAGGCTACAGACTCCGGTGTACGCTGACCTGCTGGGCCGAATGGTGTGTGTGAACCCTGTCAGTCTCTGTGACATGGGAAAGGACTAGGAACCAGTTCACAGGGAAACGTTTCCTGTTGTGCCCCCTTTCTTACCTTTCATTGCCTATCTGGAGCCGCTTCCTGTCTCCAGCGCTAGCACGCTGCTCGTCGGTCCGTCAGCCACTCAATTGTCAGGAAGAAAGTCTTTGCTTACTACATACACACTGACTGACTACACACAGACTCAGACAGTACAGACTTCAGTACTACACCTCTTTTTTCCCTTCAACTTTTACACTTCTCTTCCTCTGTGGTCGTTGTTAATTGGCTAAATATTTTCCAAAGAGCATTGTCCCTTTAATGAGAAAGTTGGAATAATGACTTGTTTGTTGTTGTGTCCTGGCAATGGGGAGTTCCTCTGGGCTCAATGTTATGATGGAAGTAGTAAATGGGAGTTTACAACTAAGAGTTTAGATTCCCAGTGAAATAATTCACAGTAGGCCAGATTTGCAATGACACTAATGACACTTACATTACAGGGACAATGTTTTACACCAGTGAAGCACAACGTTTCTGGCTAGTGTTCATTTTTATAGGATATTTTGATAAATTAGATTCACGCGTGCCGCTTGTACTGATAACTCTGCATTGGAGTGAACCAGGGTAGGAGTCTCTTTAAATAGTATACACTGACGAGGTATCCTATTATCGCTGTTGGATGAAAACCTCTTATTTACAAAACAGAAACTTTTCAGGAAATTAAGAAAAAACACTTGCCATATTTTACCGTTAACGAACATACCATTTTCAAAAGTTCAGGAGCTATTTTGAAAAAAAAAAATTGGTTCTAGTCATGAAATGTTAAGGGGGTTACTGCTTTCAATACAGCTGTGTTCTCATAGTTGTAGAGCTGCAAAGTAACTAGGATGGATATAGCTTATCAATATGTATACTGGATTGGCAGGATGTGGTGGTCTCTGTGGCGAACTTTCTGTCTGTGAATTAGGCCTATGGTTTTCTGAAGGTTTTGTACCAGCTAGGATACTAACTCTGTCTCTGGTTGTGTTCCAGGACTTGCCGTTGGCGACGTGCCAAATAACCAGCCCATAGGGATTGTTCTGACGGTGCTCGGTGTAGTAGTGCTGGACTTCAGTGCAGACGCAACAGAGGGTCCCATAAGGGCCTACCTACTAGATGTGGCAGACACTGAAGAACAAGACATGGCCCTCAACATCCACGCCTTCTCCTCTGGTACAGCACACGTCTTAGTAGCACTCACCTTGTATTTCAGGATGTTTCCATGCCCATACCTTTGTCTGCGATGTCTGTGAAAGTTTTAAGAAATTGAATATTCTCAAACAGGAAATTCAGCTAAAATTCAGATCCATGCTATGTTGTGTTATTAGAGATGCTAATTGTGTGTTTGTGTATTTTGCATGTGTGTGCCTGGGCCAGGTTGTGGGGGAGCGGTGGGCTACGCGCTAGGCGGTCTGGACTGGACCCACACATTCCTGGGCTCAATCTTCAAGTCCCAGGAGCAGATCCTCTTCTTCTTTGCCGCGATCTTGTTCACTATCTCTGTGGCGCTGCATCTGTTCAGCATTGAAGAGCAGCGGTACAGCCCCCAGCAGGACCGGCTGGACGAGGAGGCCGACGCCGCTTCTTCCACGGCCCACAAGGACAACTGCTCCCCAGGGAAGCTTCATGGCCACAACACCCCCCACATGGAGCTCATCGGAGAGGACGACATCTACGACCCTTGTGATCGTTACGACCGTTATGAGTTCTACAGGGATGGTGATGGGGAAGAGGATGGGCGCTCATTGCACGACATGGACATGGACTTCCTGGATGTGGAGATGGTGAGGTCCAAGTCCGACTCAGTGCTGCAAATGGCCGACGCCACACTGGATCACCTGGACCACGACGCTCTGTCCCTGCTTCACATCGAGCCCTCCATCTTTGCTGACCGCCTGTCGTCCTACCACGGCTCTCCACCACGCCGCAGGAGCAGCACAGGCAGCCAGGACCTCCTCAGAACCTCAAAAAAGATCTGCCGGCTGTCCCAGTTCCTGCAGGAGCAGGACCGCGACGGGGAAGAGGCGCTTCTCAACAACCAGCTCAACGAGCAGAAGACGCCAAATGGCCGGGCGCATGCCAACGGCTTGGGCCAGGGCGCCAACGGGCATGCCCACATGGTCATGAAGAACTCGGCCAGCACAAATGCTTCCATGCGGCACCGCCGACACATCTTCTACCGCCAGCCGTCCTGCACCTTCTCCTACTACGGCCGCGTGGGCTCCCACCGCTACCGCTACCGGCGAGCCAACGCCGCGCTGCTCATCAAGCCCTCGCGCAGCTTGAACGACATCTACGAGGTGCAGCGGAGACAGAAGAGGAGACAGCAGAACCCCAGAGCGCGACACCAGTCAGGCAACACCAACTCCAGCGGGGACACAGAGAGTGAGGAGGGGGAGACTGAGACCACGGTCAGGCTGCTGTGGCTGTCCATGCTGAAGATGCCTCCAGAGCTGATGAGGCTCTGTGTCTGTCATCTCCTCACCTGGTTCTCCATCATCGCTGAGGCCGTCTTCTACACTGACTTCATGGGCCAGGTCATCTATCACGGCGACCCCACGGTAAGGCTACTGGGATGCCAAGGACCAATATGCCACGTTATTATATAGCCTGTTGTATTTATGTGGGCAAAGTATTTATTTGGACATAAATGTACATGTCTTCTGCAAATAAAAAACTATTAATCACACAAACTCAATCTCCAGTTGCCAGTTCACTCCCCACCAGATTTTTGTTGCCGACCTGGGATTTGAACCGGATACCCTCTGGTTGCTGGCCAGGCCTCTCTCTAACCTCTGGGATACCGGCCTCCCATTCTCTATCCCTAACTAAAGCTGTTGTTTTCCCTCCTCTCTCCAGGCTCTCGCTAACTCCACGGAACTGCAGAACTACCACAAAGGAGTTCAGATGGGCTGCTGGGGGCTGGTCATCTATGCCTTGACCGCTGCCTCCTGCTCAGGTCACTGACCAGTCATTGAGTAGAATAAATGGATGGAAGAATGGAAGGATGGACGAATGAACTAACTAACTAATAAACTAACAAATGAATTAAGTGACCAATGACTGAGTGCACCAACCTGGTCTCAGAGCATTTCGTTTTATTCTGTATGTAAATCTGAGACACTCCATTTACTATGATATGTTACATTTCGTATGGTAAGCGTTACAAATTTGCAAAATGTACAATATGTTACAAATTTGCAAAAACGACAGTATGTTAGGAATTTGAGCTAGGTTAGCTAGCTGGTTAACGTTAGCTAGCTGGTTAACGTTAGCTAGGCTAGGGTTAAGGTTAGGGTTAAGTTTAGGAGTTAGGTTGAAGGGTTAAGGTTAGGGGAAGGGTTAGCTAAAACACGGTAAGTAGTTGCAAATTAGCTAAAAAGTAGCTAATTAGCGCAAATGCTAAAGTTGTCCGTGATGAGATTCGAACTTGGTACCTTTGGGTTGCTCGACGTTCGCGTTATACGCCCACCCACGCTACTTTTTTTCCCTTTAAGTAACCATCTGTCTTATGTAACCATACCAAACGTAACATATCATATACTATGTTGAGTGTCCTGGATTAACTTTTACTATGTTGCGTCTAGTCTGTGAGACCAGGCTGAGCGCACAGGGCCCAGACACAGGCTTGTGTGCTCTGAGGCAGCCATAAAGTCCTTTCTCAACAATGTGCTCAGTCTGCAGCCGATGTGCTATCTGTCGCTCTGTTCGTATGCTGGACGGTTAGACTATGACAAGCCAGTGAGCTGAGATGATCTGTGCAAGTGATACAGTCACTCAATTAGTCAAAAGAAATTGTAGTGCTTTTTATAATTGGACTATTCACAAAGAACTGTACAGCAACCCAGCACCTAAACACCCAGCGTAAGTCACAAGAGGAAATCTTGACCAATTACTGGTCACTTAATCATGGTGAATGTCGTCTAGTTGAACCACAGTGTGGATAAGACTTACAGGAGTCGCCTCTCTTGTAACTAAACCAACTTTTATACGAGGCCATATGAAATCTAGGTGTCTTTGTAGGTTCAGGCCTTGGCCACTGTGCTTATGATCTGCATTGCTTGCTCTTTGTGGGTTTAGGCTAAGTATCTTTAAAGCACTTTGTGACACCTGCTGATGTAAAAAGGGCTTTATAAAATGATTTGGCCTCCCCTTGTTTATAAAGTATTATATTGTATTATTTCAGCCTTACTGCAGAAGTACCTGGACAACTTTGACCTGAGCATCAAGGTTATCTACGTCCTGGGTACGCTGGGCTTCTCCATCGGTACGGCCGTCATGGCCATCTTCCCCAACGTCTATGTCTCCATGGTGATGATCAGCAGCATGGGCATCATCTCCATGAGCATCTCCTACTGCCCTTATGCCCTACTGGGACAATACCATGAGATGAAAGAGGTAAGGATCTATACTAGTTAGTACTCCTGGGACAATACCATGAGATGAAAGTGACACACTGATATAACAGGTTAGTTAGTTGCACACTGATATAACTAGTTAGTTACACACTGATATAACAGGTTAGTTACTTGCACACTGATATAACTAGTTAGTTAGTTAGTTACACACTGATATAACAGGTTAGTTAGTTAGTAACACACTGAGATAACAGGTTAGCTAGTTACACACTGATATAACAGGTTAGTTAATTAGATAGTAACACACTGGTATAACAGGTTAATTACTCACTGATATAACAAGTTAGTTAGTTAGTTACACACTGATATAACAGGTTAGTTAGTTGCACACTGATATAACTAGTTAGTTACACACTGATATAACAGGTTATTTAGTTAGTAACACACTGCAATAACAGGTTAGTTAGTTAGTGACACACTGATATAACAGTTGAGTTACTTGCACACTGATATAACAGGTTAGTTAGTTGCACACTGATATAACTAGTTAGTTACACACTGATATAACGGGTTAGTTAGTTAGTAACACACTGAGATAACAGGTTAATTACACACTGATATAACAGGTTAGTTAGTTAGTAACACACTGATATAACAGGTTAATTACACACTGATATAACAGGTTAGTTAGTTAGTTAGTTAGTTAGTTAGTTAGTTAGTTAGTTAGTTAGTTAGTTAGTTAGTTACACACTGATATAACAGGTTCGTTAATTAGTTAGTTACACACTGATATAACAGGTTAGTTAGTTAGTTGCACACTGATATAACAGGTTAGTTAGTTAGTTACACACTGATGTAACAGGTTAGTTAGTTATAACTAGTTAGTTAGTTAGTTACACACTGAGATATCAGGTTAGTTAGTTAGTTAGTTACACACTGATATAACAGGTTAGTTAGTTAGTTGCACACTGATATAACAGGTTAGTTAGTTACACACTGATGTAACAGGTTAGTTAGTTATAACTAGTTAGTTAGTTAGTTACACACTGAGATATCAGGTTAGTTAGTTTCACACTAAGATAACAACATGTTAGTTAGTTGCACACTGATATAACAGGTTAGCTAGTTACACACTGATATAACAGGTTAGTTAATTAGTTAGTTTGTTAGTAACACACTGATATAACATGTTAGTTAGTTAGTAACACACTGATATAACAGGTTAGTTAGTTAGTTAGTTACACACTGATATAACAGGTTAGTTAGTAACACGCTGATAACAGGTTAGCTTGTTAGTTAGTTAGGAACACACTGATATAACAGGTTACTTAGTTAGTTACACACTATAACAGGTTAGTTAACAGATGATGTTCAGAAGAAATGCTATTCACTTTGCACACAGTGTGAATTAAAATCAGGTTAATCAAATCATTGGCAGCAATCCATACAACATTTGGCGTCAAGATTTTTTTAAACCACATGTTCCAAGATGTTGTTTAGTATACATAGGGTACGTAGTTGATGTCTCATTAGATACACTTTAAATCACATACACTAGACATTAGAGGTAACATCTGCTGAAGGACGTTATTGCAGGCCCATATCCAAGAGGACAGATTTGAAGATGCCAACAGACAGTGGTAATGTTTCATCTGCTGACTGTTATGATAACCTCCAGGCTGTATGCTGTGGTGTCAAGCCATAAAAAGATCCAGAAACGTAAACCTTTATGTCACTATGCCAAGACTAATAGAGCATTTAAAGGCCAGATTCCATCAGAACATGCCGGAACAGGTTATACAGGTTAATATCATAGCTCCATTATATACAAATCTCGGAAGAATGTTTTATCATTTATTTAACCAGGTACAAGTCAGTCAGTTAAAAAAAACGTGTATTTTACAATGACAACTTGGCAATTATTTGATACCATTTCTCTTCTCTACTGCTCTCTTCCCCCCTTTCCCCTCTCTCTTCCCTCCTTTTTCCCCTCTCTCTTCCCTCCTTTCCCCTCTCTCTTCCCTCCTTTCCCCTCTCTCTTCCCCCTTTCCCCTCTCTCTTCCCCCCTTTCCCCTCTCTCTTCCCCCCTCCTTTCCCCTCTCTCTTCCCTCCTTTCCCCTCTCTCTTCCCCCTTTCCCCACTCTCTTCCCCCCTTTCCCCACTCTCTTCCCTCCTTTCCCCTCTCTCTTCCCCCCTTTCCCCCTCTCTCTTCCCCCCTTTCCCCCTCTCTCTTCCCCCTTTCCTCCTCTCTCTTCCCCCTTTCCCCCTCCCTTCCCCCTTTCCCCCTCTCTCTTCCCCCTTTCCCCTCTCTCTTCCCCCTTTCCCCTCTCTCCTCCCTTTCCCCTCTCTTCCCCCCTTTCCCTCTCTCTAACCCCCTTTCCCCTCTTCTTCCCCCTTTCCCCTCTCTCCCCTCCTTTCCCCTCTCTCTTCCCCCTTTCCCCTCTCTCTTCCCCCTTTCCCTCTCTCTAACCCCCTTTCCCCTCTCTTCCCTCCTTTCCCCTCTCTCTTCCCCCTTTCCCCTCTCTCTTCCCTCCTTCCCCCTTTCCTCCTCTCCCAGTACATCCACCACAGCCCAGGGAACTCCAAGCGGGGCTTCGGCATCGACTGTGCCATCCTGTCATGCCAGGTGTACATCTCCCAGATCCTAGTGGCATCGGCACTGGGCGCGGCGGTGGACGCCACAGGTAGCGTGCGGGTCATCCCTATGGTGGCGTCCGGCGGCTCCTTCCTGGGTTTCCTCACCGCCTGGTTCCTGGTCATCTACCCGAGCCACGGCGATGCGGAGGCCAAGGGTGAGCAGAAAGCTTTAACAGGGCCCTCCTCTGATAACAGCGGCACAGAGAAACCCAGTGTTCTAAAACTGACCAAGAAAGGCGCCGCCACCACTACGTGTAAAGTGGAGTGCGAATCCACTCTGTGATGGAGGGGGATACTGTTACCATAGCAATGCAAACGACATCAACAAAAAATATAAATAAAAACTGACATTCCCTTTTCCGCCACCGAAGACTGTGCTGCATGGCATGGGCTTGACCGACCTGCTCTTTCTCTGAGACACATGGGCCAGGATGTTTTACAGTTTCATTTAATATGTGTCGCGGTCTCAGGACTGTGGTGTGGCGAGGAGAGGACAATCATCTCTCCCTCTCAGGGCCACCAGGAGCCGCCATCAAGGCGGTCCGACTGGATAGGACAGATCAGGGGACAATGGATACACACGCGACCGACTGTCGTTCACACGCTGAACTGGGATCTCTCGAAAAGACATGCACTTCACTCTTGCACTTCCATTCATGGGTCAAGACAAAAATAGTTTAAGAGATATTTTATTCTTCTAATAAGTGAATCATTTGAAAATACTGAAAATTGCTCTTCCTTTTGATTGAACATTTTATTTAGTTTATTTTACTCTATATATTTTTGACATGATATTGCAGAAGGACATTGTAATCACCAAATGTGGCCAGGCCCGGTATAATTGACAGGGTTGATGTTTTACTTTTTGGACTTTAAAGGTTTTTTGTGGCTTTAAGAGAAAACGGCACAGGTATAAGGAGGAGATTTCTTCTTTAGGAGAGCATCTCCAAAGTGAGGAGCGAAAGAAGGCATTGTTTGGTGAATAGTTCTCTTATTTATTTTATTTTAGCACATACTAAGTTGTCACATACTAAGACCAGTTACACTATATCTACACATAGATATCTTTATCCTCTTTAGTAATTTATACTAAGGATCCTATTTTCCACCTTTCAGTATAAATCCTTCGGAGATCACGTCCTCAAGGGCATTACCATTGACGGAGAACAGAAACACTTTAAGAAAATGCTCAAGAGAAAGAATCTCAGTGCTGTGTTGGAGTTACGAAGGAGTGCATACCAAACAAAGGAGAGAAGCTGAGGAGCGCTTTTCTGTCTCAGTGAGAAGAAACAGATTTTGCGCTTAATTTCCCTTACTACTACTTATTTTTCTTTCTCTTGTTTCAAAAGCAATGTTAATGGATTGTGTCACTCGCTGCACAATTTCAGCTGTTGTCCTTTTTTTGAGGATGTTACTAAAACTAGCTAGATGTTTGTCAAATGTGGGAGTGCGGTTAGATGGGAGGTTGGGGGAGGAGCCCCTAGGCAGAACTTAAACTGTGCAGGAATTGAAGTTGGTTCTTTTCCTACCACATAGGTCTTCTATTTTCAGTTTCTAACTGATTGAAAACGAAGTAATGGGTCTTAAAAGAAGAGTAATATCCTCTCACTTTTGTAGTCTGTTTACATTTTAGAAACCTGGTTGCTGCATGGTTTGGGCCATGTGGCGAGTTGTGCTGTGCTCGGAAGCAGCCCTAGCTAAATGCTAACCCGCCATGTTGGCTCTGCATGGCCTACATACAGTGCATTGGGAAAGTATTCAGACCCCTTCAATTTTTCCACATTTTGTTACGTTACAGCCTTATTCTAAAATGGATTAAATTGAATTTTTTCCTTATCAATCTAAATAAAATACCCCATAATGACAAAGCCGAAAACAGGTTTAGACATTTTTGAAAATGTATTAAAAATAAAAAACAGAAATACCCTATCTACATAAGTATTCAGACCCTTTGCTATGAAACTCAAAATTGAGCTCCGGTGCATCCTGTTTCCATTGATCATCATTGAGATGTTTCTACAACTTGATTGGAGTCCACCTGTGGTAAATTCAATTGATTGGACATCATTTGAAAGGCACACACTTGTCTATATAAGGTCTTACAGTTGACAGTGCATGTCAGAGCAAAAACCAAGCCATGAGGTTGAACGAATTGTCTGTAGAGCTCCGAGACAGGATTGTGTCGAGTCACTTATCTGGGGAAGGGTACCAAAGTATGTCTGCAGCATTGAAGGTCCCCAAGAACACAGTGGCCTCCATCACTCTTAAAATGGAAGGAGTCTGTAACCACCAAGACTCTTCCCAGAGCTGGTCGCCCGGCCAAACTTAGCAATTGGGGGAGAAGGGCAGTGACCCTATGGTCATTCTGACACAGAGTTCCTCTGTGGAGATGGGAGAACCTTCCAGAAGGACAACCATCTCTGCAGCACTCCACCAATCAGGCCTTTATGGTAGAGTGGCCAGATGGAAGCCACTCCTCACTAAAAGGCACATGACAGCCTGCTTGGAGTTTGCTAAAAGGCACTTAAAGGATTCTCAGGCCATGAAAAACAAGATTCTCTGGTCTGATGAAACCAAGATTGACTTCTTTGGCCTGAATGCCAAATCTCACGCCTGGTGGAAGCCTGGCACCATCCCTACAGTGAAGAATTATGGTTGAAGCATTATGCTGTGGGGATGTTTTTTTAGAGGCATGGACTGCGAGAATAGTCAGGATCGAGGGAAAGACGAGCGGAGCAAAGTACAGCGAGATCCTTGATGAAAATCTGCTCCAGAGCCTCAGACTGGGGCGAAGGTTCACCTTCCAACAGGACAACGACCCTAAGCACACAGCCAAGACAATGCAGGGGTGGCTTTGGGACAAGTCTCTGAATGTCCTTAAGTAGCCAGAGCACGGACTTGAACCCGATTGAACATCCCAGGAGAGACCTGAAAATAGCTGTGCAGCAACGCTTCCAATCCAACCTGACAGAGCTTGAGAGGATCTGTAGAGAAGAATGGGAGAAACTCACCAAATACAGGCGTGCCAAGCTTGTAGCATCATACACAAGAAGACTTGAGGCTGTAATCGATATCAAAGGTGCTTCAACAAAGTACTGAGTAAAAGTTCTGAATACTTATGTAAACGTGATATTTCCAGGGGGGGGTTTATACATTTGCAAAAATGCTTTGTCATTGTTGGGTGTTGTGTGTAGATTGATGAGTGTAACAACAACATGTAGAAAAAGGGGTCAGAATACTTTCCAAATGCACTGTGTACCCTGAGCTGGAATGGGGCCTCAGTTTCATTCTTCTATACAAGACATGGTGGGCTGAGGGTGGAAGCAAGTGGAGGAAGTAGAGCTCCACTGTAAAACTCATTGTGGTTAAATGTCCAGCTGGTGTGTCTGTTGCGTTGAGCGTATATGCTGGTTATGGCTTTACAGGTCCATGTGTCTCTGCTGTGACAGGTCCCAGGAGGTTTAACCAGAGCCTTCTTAGGGCTCTCTAGAGCTGGGACGACCCAGAAACTATCCAGGTGAGCTGTGTTTCTACAGGAATACTTACCGTATACGATATATGGCTTCCCTCTACTACGTGTTTATTATATTAGACAGTTAGAGTACATCACTCTGTCGTCTCTTGTTTAGGATACATGTTAATCCATAGAGGTAGATTTGTGCAAGTGTAATTTAACCTTTATTAATAAGTGTAAAACTGAAAAACAATAAGCTGACATCTTTTCAGTGTCGAGGAGATTTATACCAAACTTGAAGTGAAAACAAACGGAGCATCAAGTTTTTTGACAAATCTGTCAATCGTTGCAATAATGTTTTCTGCCTCCGTAAGAAAGGGTGGAAGTGTTAAGACTGGGGTCAGGTGAACTTTTAGACTGCCTGGGTGGATGTAGCCTATGTGTATCATAGTTATATGAAAAAGAAAAACAACAACCATGTACTCGTAGCTAAAGAAGCATAGTATTGGTTTGGTTTTTAAGAGAACCACACCTTGTTGAATACTTGAAGTGCAACTTGAGTGTTTCTAAGATACAAGGAAGTGTATGCAAGTTTTCCTGAACCTCTTGCCGTTGACTCTAGAATGTTAAGATAGTGGCCTACGTTGAAAGGCCTGCTGGGAGTTGGAGTTTCCTTGATTCCATCAGGTGACAATGAAAAAGTAATGAATGTAAAATCTTTGTTGTTTTGTGATGGGTAGAGGGTCTGACATTGCACAGAACTTGCACATACAAAGTTTGAAGAAAAAAAAAGAATAATCTTGCAAAAGAAAAAAAATCTAAACTGTGGATATTTATTTTTAGATATTTTCTCGTTAAATGGACACTTTCACTTTATTTAAAGATATACAAATAAAGAGAGATATTTACAGTTGTAACAAATGCAAGAGAGGCATGTTACAGTAATCAGAGGACTGGAATGTGTTTGAAACACATGGGTGTGTGCGAATGAGTGTGTGTGTGCGTGTTAGATTTCAATCTCACCTCAGTTTTTCCTGTTCCTACGTCTCCACAATCATCTGGTTTACAATTCACTTTACTTTCAAAGCTTGAGGTCGCGCTGCATTACCAACATTTAATTGTACATATTTTTACACAGAAATATCTTTGAATACGTATAGGCCTAGTTCTTAAGATCAATTTCCCTGTTGTTGCTTTTGATTGGAATATGCTATTATTCATCTCTCATTATGTTAAAGATACCTTTTATAAGATCATCTGATTTTAGGACAATGTGAGTTGCATATACGTATTTTTTTCTGTTAATGAAATTAATCATGGATGTTACTTTAGATTTAGTAATAGGGAAAACAGAGTATTTGCAGTGTACTATATACCTTGTCATGAAAGTTGTAAATATTATTTTAGTTGATTTTGCTGCTATAAAAAAGCTGATTATTTGTATTAGTTTTTTTTAAGTACTATATACGTTGTGTAAATATGCTTGAGCCTTCATATGTAGAAGTATGGAAGAACACTGTATTGAATGCACCTTTAAAAAAACTCTTAATAACCAAAGAGCTTCTGTCTCATTATTATTAAACTACACTTTCATACATGGCATTTTGAAGACTAACTATTAGATATGTATCTACACACATATTGATAAACTGCATCACCAGCATCTCTGAAAAACTGTACAAGCGTAATATAAAGTCACGTTATAGAGGGTGGTTTGTTTTTAGGTCAACATGAGTAAGTCCGAAGGTCTTGTAGAGGAAGAAGCGGACACAACAGCTATCAGTGCAGTAGACGGACAAATGAAGCGACTCAACAACATCATTTATCAGGGGATATCAAATGAATACAAAATGGGAGAGGGAATAGTGACACCACCACACCATATTCCAGTCCCACAATACTAAAGTCTTAGTCACTTAAGGGCCCATCACTGAGGTCAAACCACAGGTCAATCCCACTGATAGATAGGCAAAGTGAGCTAACCACAGCTTCTTCTTTCAATTAAAGCCACGCTCTGTAAGAGCATGTTTGCTTCTGATAAGGTGAAACAGTTGTTGTCATAGGCTACATTAGTTGTATATAATGTCTGATATGCCACGGCTGTCAGTACATTAGTTGTATATAATGTCTGATATGCCACGGCTGTCAGTCAATCAGCATTCAGATCTTGAACCACCCAATTTATAATACTTCTTGAACCAATGGGTATATTTGCTAAACATTTTTTACTGGAAATCTACCAGACTGCAATACTATGACTTGGACATAAAATCATATCTACCATACATAATGTACACGACACCTTGAGGACAAGAATGTCCACTTGTCTGTGAATGTTGTCAACAGTCCCTTATACAAGGCTGCCACCTTGTGGTGATGGATACTATGTGGTGGATACTATTCTGTATTTCATTAGTTTTTCTTGCAGCTGGATGGTCGAGTTGAACTGCATAGCAACCAGCAGTCCTATACATTATTATTATAGTCATCTTAATTGTAACATATGATTGTAGTTGTAGCCTACAATAGAACTCAATTGAATCGCAATACATTTTTAACACGTTTGATTTCAATTAGTTGTCTGTCAGCATACATAGGCTATTACTCCTGAATCAAATTTAAATCTGTGTAGGCTATTAGCTGCCTTTTTACCAGGAAGTTGTATGGAGCCAGCAACCGATAGTGGTCATACAGAAGCAGGCATTTACATTCCTCAATTTGATATGGAGATATGTCAAAGACTAACAGATGAACTCTCAGTATACTCTGTTGAACTGTTGCCAATAGTAGCTGCCTGTGTAGTAGTGTGACTCTGTTTGGTTCTTTATTCATTTTGTCTGTGAACTGTGATTAACACACTCCAGTACGTTAGGTGGCGGCATGCAGCTGTAACGTTTGTTTGCGGACTGCCAAATTATCGAAGAAGAAGAACCAGCACCAGCAAGCGGTGGTACTTTTGCTTCACTTGAGCAAGTGATGGGAAGTTCGGGTCTTTTTACTGACTCAGATCTTTTCGACTTGTTCAGTAAAAATAACGAATCATTAGACTAATTTTGTTAATTTGAGTCAGTAATGCCCAGAGCACACATGGCCACCTACCGTCAAACAAGGAACTGAAAACTCGAAAGAGTCATGAGATTATTGGAGCTGTTGTAACGGCGTTCTTCGTTTGTAGAAAGAGAGTCGGACCGAAATGCAGCGTGGTGGTTAATCATGTCTTTAATGAAGAAAAACGGAACGATACATGAAATAACTAATAAATACAAAAACAACAAACGGAACGTGAAACCTATTACAGCCTATCTGGTGAACACTACACAGAGACAGGAACAATCACCCACGAAATACAAAGTGAAACCCAGGCTACCTAAATACGGTTCCCCATCAGAGACAACAAGAAACACCTGACTGATTGAGAACCGCCTCAGGCAGCCAAGCCTATACTAGACACACCCCTAATCAACCACAATCCCAATGTCTACAAAAACCCCAATACGACAATACAATAACCCCATGTCACACCCTGGCCTGAACAAATAATTAAAGAAAACACAAAATACTAAGACCAAGGCGTGACAGCTGTCATTTGTGACCCTGGGTCTCGACTCCGCCCTGTGCAACTGGGTCCTGGACTTCCTGACTGATGGGCTATCCCCCAGGTGGTGAGGGTAGGAAACAACATCTCCACCCCACTGATCCTCAACACTGGAGCCCCACAAGGGTGCGTTCTCAGCCCTCTCATGTACTCCCTATTCACCCATGACTGCGTGGCCATGCATGCCTCCAACTCAATCATCAAGTTTGCAGACGACACTACAGTGGTAGGCTTGATTACCAACAACGACGAGACGGCCTACAGGGAGGAGGTGAGGGCCCTCGGAGTGTGGTGTCAGGAAAATAACCTCACATTCTGCGTCAACAAAACAAAGGAGATGATCATGGACTTCAGGAAACAGCAGAGGGAGCACCCCCTTATCCACATCGACGAGACAGTAGTGGAGAAGGTGGAAAGTTTTAAGTTCCTCGGCGTACACATCACGGACAAACTGGCCCACCCACACAGACAGCGTGGTGAAGAAGGTGCAACATTGCTTCTTCAACCTCAAGAGGCTGAAGAAATTTGGCTTGTCACCAAAATCACTCTCAAATGTTTACAGATGCACAATCGCGAGCATCCTGTCGGGCTGTATCACCGCCTGGTACGGCAACTGCTCCGCCCACAACCACAAGGCTCTCCAGAGGGTAGTGAGGTCTGCACAACACATCACCGGGGGCAAACTACCTGCCCTCCAGGACACCAACACCACCCGATGTCACAGGAAGGCCATAAAGATCATCAAGGACAACAACCATCCGAGCCACTGCCTGTTCACCCCGCTAATATCCAGAAGGCGAGGTCAGTACAGTGCATCAAAGCTGGGACCGAGAGACTGAAAAACAGCTTCTTTCTCAAGGCCATCAGACTGTTAAACAGACATCACTAACATTGAGTGGCTGCTGCCAACATACTGACTGTAATGAGTTTCCTCCTCTTCTTCCGAAGAGGAGAGGCGAAACGGATCAGAGGACCAATACGCGGCGTGGTAATTTTCCATGGTACTTTTTTAATGCTTTAAGGTACACATGAACAAACTAACAAAAACAAGAAATGTGAAAACTCAAAAACAGTCCTATCTGGTGCACACACAGAGACAGGAACAATCACCCACAAACACACAGTGAAACTCAGGCCACCTAAGTATGATTCTCAATCAGAGACAACTAATGACACCTGCCTCTGATTGAGAACCATACTAGGCCGAAACATAGAAATTCCCAAAACCTAGACAAACAAACATAGACTGCCCACCCAACTCACGCCCTGACCATACTAACTAAATACAAAACACAGAAAATAAAGGTCAGAACGTGACACTGACTCAAATCTCTAGCCACTTTAATAATAAAAAATTGGATGTAATAAATGTATCACAAGTCACTTTAAACAATGCCACTTTCTAAAATGTTTACAGACCCTACACTACTCATCTCATATTTATATACTGTACTCTATACCATCTACTGCATCTTGCCTATGCCGTTCGGCCATCGCTCATCCATATATTTTTATGTACATATTCTTACTCATTCCTTTACACTTGTGTGTATAAGGTCGTTGTTGTGAAATTTTTAGATTACTTGTTAGATATTACTGCACAGTCGGAACTAGAAGCACAAGCATTTTGCTACTATGTACATATAAATATATGGATGAGCAATGACCGAGCTGCATGGGCAAGATGGAATAGATGGTATAAAATACAATATACATATGGGATGAGTAATGCAAGATATGTAAACATCATTATTAAAGTGGCATTAATAATAAAGTGTTAGTGGCCAATGATTTCAAGTCTGTATGTCGGCAGCAGCCTCTTTGTGTTAGTGATGGCTGTTTCAATCAAATCAAGTTCTATTGGTCACATACACATGGTTAGCAGATGTTAATGCGAGTTTAGCAAAATGCTTGTGCTTCTAGTTCCGACCATGCAGTAATATCTAACAAGTAATCTAACAATTTCACAACAACAACCTTATACACACAAGTGTAAAGGAATGAGTAAGAATATGTACATAAAAATATATGGATGAGCGATGGCCGAACGGCATAGGTGTAATGTGGGGTGTGTAAACATTATATTAAGTGGCATAGTTTAAAGTTTAAAGTGACTTGTGATACATTTATTACATCCAATTTTTTATTATTGAAGTGGCTAGAGATTTGAATCAGTATGTTGGCAGCAGCCACTCAATGTTAGAGATGGCTGTTTAACAGTCTGATGGCCTTGAGATGGAAGCTGTTTTTCAGTCTCTCTGTCCCAGCTTTGATGCATCTGTACTGACCTCAACTACTGGGCGGCACTAGGTAGCCTAGTGGTTAGAGCGTTGGGCTAGTAAATCAAATCAAATCAAATCCAATTTTATTTGTCACATACACATGGTTAACAGATGTTAATGCGAGTGTAGCGAAATGCTTGTGCTTCTAGTTCCGACAATGCAGATATAACCAACAAGTAATCTAACTAACAATTCCAAACCTACTGTCTTATACACAGTGTAAGGGGATAAAGAATATGTACATAAGGATATATGAATGAGTGATGGTACAGAGCAGCATAGGCAAGATACAGTAGATGGTATCGAGTACAGTATATACATATGAGATGAGTATGTAAACAAAGTGGCATAGTTAAAGTGGCTAGTGATACATGTATTACATAAGGATGCAGTCGATGATATAGAGTACAGTATATACGTATGCATATGAGATGAATACACTATACACTAGAGCAAACTAGAATGCTATTTGGCCCTACACAGAGAGTACACAGCGGCAGAATACCTGACCACTGTGACTGACCCAAAATTAAGGAAAGCTTTGACTATGTACAGACTCAGTGAGCATAGCCTTGCTATTGAGAAAGGCCGCCGTAGGCAGACATGGCTCTCAAGAGAAGACAGGCTATGTGCTCACTGCCCACAAAATGAGGTGGAAACTGAGCTGCACTTCCTAACCTCCTGCCCAATGTATGACCATATTAGAGATACATATTTCCCCCAGATCACACAGATCCACAAAGAATTCGAAAACAAATCCAATTTTGAAAAACTCCCATATCTACTGGGTGAAATTCCACAGTGTGCCATCACAGCAGCAAGATTTGTGACCTTTTGCCACGAGAAGAGGGCAACCAGTGAAGAACAAACACCATTGTAAATACAACCCATATTTATGCTTATTTATTTTATCTTGTGTCCTTTAACTATTTGTACATTGTATATATATATATATATATATATATATATATATATATATATATATATATATATATATATATATATATATATATATATATAATATGACATTTGTAATGTCTTTACTGTTTTGAAACTTCTGTATGTGTAATGTTTACTGTTCATTTTTGTTGTTTTTCACCTTATATATTCACTTTGTATGTTGTCTACCTCACTTGCTTTGGCAATGTTAACACGTGTTTCCCATGCCAATAAAGCCCTTGAATTGAATTGAATTGAATAATGTAGGGTAAGTAACATTATATAAGGTAGCATTGTTTAAAGTGGCTAGTGATATATTTACATAATTTCCCATCAATTCCCATTATTAAAGTGGCTGGAGTTGGGTCAGTGTCAATGACAGTGTGTTGGCAGCAGCCACTCAATGTTAGTGGTGGCTGTTTAACAGTCTGATGACCTTGAGATAGAAGCTGTTTTTCAGTCTCTCGGTCCCAGCTTTGATGCACCTGTACTGACCTCGCCTTCTGGATGATAGCGGGGTGAACAGGCAGTGGCTCGGGTGGTTGATGTCCTTGATGATCTTTATGGCCTTCCTGTAGCATCGGGTGGTGTAGGTGTCCTGGAGGGCAGGTAGTTTGCCCCCGGTGATGCGTTGTGCAGACCTCACTACCCTCTGGAG
Organism: Oncorhynchus keta; assembly: GCF_023373465.1. Lineage (NCBI taxonomy): Eukaryota > Metazoa > Chordata > Actinopteri > Salmoniformes > Salmonidae > Oncorhynchus > Oncorhynchus keta. Next base: position 22,342,502 of record NC_068439.1, read on the forward strand.
AGCCTTACGGTTGTGGGCGGAGCAGTTGCCGTACCAGGCGGTGATACAGCCCGCCAGGATGCTCTCGATTGTGCATCTGTAGAAGTTTGTGAGTGCTTTTGGTGACAAGCCGAATTTCTTCAGCCTCCTGAGGTTGAAGAGGCGCTGCTGAGCCTACTTCACGATGCTGTCTGTGTGAGTGGACCAATTCAGTTTGTCTGTGATGTGTATGCCGAGGAACTTAAAACTTGCTACCCTCTCCACTACTGTTCCATTGATGTGGATAGGGGGTGTTCCCTCTGCTGTTTCCTGAAGTCCACAATCATCTCCTTAGTTTTGTTGACGTTGAGTGTGAGGTTATTTTCCTGACACCAGACTCCGAGGGCCCTCACCTCCTCCCTGTAGGCCGTCTCGTTGTTGTTGGTAATCAAGCCTACCACTGTTGTGTTGTCCGCAAACTTGATGATTGAGTTGGAGGCGTGCGTGGCCAAGCAGTCGTGGGTAAACAGGGAGTACAGGAGAGGGCTCAGAACGCACCCTTGTGGGGCCCCAGTGTTGAGGATCAGCGGGGAGGAGATGTTGTTGCCAAACCTCACCACCTGGGGGCGGCCCGTCAGGAAGTCCAGTACCCAGTTGCACAGGGCGGGGTCGAGACCCAGGGTCTCGAGCTTGATGACGAGCTTGGAGGGTACTATGGTGTTGAATGCCGAGCTGTAGTCGATGAACAGCATTCTCACATAGGTATTCCTCTTGTCCAGATGGGTTAGGGCAGTCGGGCCAGCGTTGGACAGACCTCAGCGTGGGAGCCTCTTGTTTTAGTTTCTGTCTGTAGGCAGGGATCAACAAAATGGAGTCGTGGTCAGCTTTTCCGAAAGGGGGCGGGGCAGGGCCTTATATGCGTCGCGGAAGTTAGAGTAACAATGATCCAAGGTTTTTCCACCCCTGGTTTTGCAATCGATATGCTGATAAAATTTAGGGAGTCTTGTTTTCAGATTAGCCTTGTTAAAATCCCCAGCTACAATGAATGCAGCCTCCGGATAAATAGTTTCCAGTTTGCAAGGAGTTAAATAAAGTTTGTTCAGAGCCATCGCTGTGTCTGCTTGGGGGGGATATATACGGCTGTGATTATAATCGAAGAGAATTCTCTTGGTAGATAATGCGGTCTACATTTGATTGTGAGGAATTCTAAATCAGGTGAACAGAAGGTTTTGAGTTCCTGTATGTTACTTTCATCACACCATGTCTCGTTAACCACAAGGCATACGCCCCCGCCCCTCTTCTTACCAGAAAGATGTTTGTTTCTGTCGGCGCGATGCGTGGAGAAACCCGTTGGCTGCACCGCCTCGGATAGCGTCTCTCCCGTGAGCCATGTTTCCGTGAAGCAAAGAACGTTACAGTCTCTGATGTCCCTCTGGAATGCTACCCTTGCTCGGATTTCATCAACCTTGTTGTCAAGAGACTGGACATTGGCAAGAAGAATGCTAGGGAGTGGTGCACGATGTGCCCGTCTCCGGAGTCTGACCAGAAGACCGCCTCGTTTCCCTCTTTTTCAGAGTCGTTTTTTGGGGTCGCTGCAAGGGATCCATTCCGTTGTCCTGTTTGTAAGGCAGAACACAGGATCCGCGTCGCGAAAAACATATTCTTGGTCGTACTGATGGTGAGTTGATGCTGATCTTATATTCAGTAGTTCTTCTCGACTGTATGTAATGAAACCTAAGATGACCTGGGGTACTAATGTAAGAAATAACACGTAAAAAAAACCAAAAAACTGCATAGTTTCCTAGGAACGCGAAGCGAGGCGGCCATCTCTGTCGGCGCCGGAAGCAGACAGAGTAGTAACTGGAAGGTTGCAAGTTCAAATCCCGAGCTGACAAGGTACAACTCTGTTGTTCTGCCCCTGAACAGGCAGTTAACCCACTGTTCTTAGGCCGTCATTTAAAATAAGAATTTGTTCTTAACTGACTTGCCTAGTTAAATAAAGATCTTATAAAAAATAGTGGGTGGAACAGGCAGTGGCTCAGGTGGTTTTTGTCCTGGATGATCTTTTTGACCTTCCTGTGACATCGGGTGGTGTAGGTGTCCAGGAGGGCAGGTAGTTTGCCCCCAGTGATGCATTGTGCGGACCGCACCACCCTCTGGAGAGCCTTGCGGTTGTGGGCGGTGCAGTTGCCATACCAGGCGGTGATACAACCTGGTACAGTTTGTGAGTGTTTTCGGTGACAAGCCAAATCTCTTCATCCTCCTGAGGTTGAAGAGGCGCTGGTGCACCTTTTTCACCACTCTGTCTGTGTGGGTGGACCATTTCAGTTTGTCTGTGATGTGTACGCCAAGGAACTTAACTTTCCACCTTCTCCACTGCTGTCCCATCGGTGTGGATAGGCGGGTGCTCCCTCTGCTGTTTCCTGAAGTCCACGATCATCTCATTTGTTTTGTTGACATTGTGAGAGGTTGTTTTCCTGACACCACACTCCGAGTGCCCTCACCTCCTCCCTATAGGCTGTCTCGTCGTTGTTGGTGATCAAGCCCACTATTGTTGTGTCATCGGCAAACTTGATGATCGAGTTGGAGGTGTGCATGGTCACACAGGCATGGCTGAACAGGGAGTACAGGAGGGGATTGAGCACGCACCCTTGTGGGGCCCCAGTGTTGAGGGTCAGTGGGGTGGAGATGTTGTTTCCTACCCTCACCACCTGGGGGCTGGCCCGTCAGGAAGTCCAGGACCCAGTTGCACAGGGCGAGGTTGAGAACAATGGCCTATAGCTTAATGATGAGCTTGGAGGGTACTATGGTGTTGAATGCTAAGCTGTAGTCAAATAACTGTATTCTTACATGGGTATTCCTCTTGTCCAGATGGGATATGGCAGTGTGCAGTGTGATGAATTTTGCATCGTGTGTGGACCTATTGAAACAGTTTGCAAATTTCAGTGGGTCAAGGGTGACAGGTAAGGTGGAGGTGACATGATCTTTGACTAGTCTCTCAAAGCACTTCATAATGAAAGGGGTGATTAGTCATTTAGTTCACTTACCTTTGCCTTCTTGGGTGTAGGAACAATGGTGGCCATCTTGAAGAATATGGGGACAGCAGATTGGGATAGGGATTGATTGAATATGTCCGTAAACACCCCGTGTGAGGTTTCACACGTTTAAATGTTTTACTTACATCGGCCAAGGAGAAGGAGAGCCCACAGTCTTTGGTAGCGGGCCGTGGCACTGTATTGTCCTCAAAGCGTGCAAAGAAGTTGTTTAATTTGTCTGGGAGCAAGACGTTGATGTTCGCAACGGGGCTGGTTTTCTTTTTGTAATCCGTGATTGTATGTGTCAGGGTCTACAGACAGTCTCGTGTTTGAGCCGTTGAATTGTGACTCCACTTTGTCTCTATACTGAGTCTTTGCTTGTTTGATTGCCTTATGGAGGGAATAACTACACTGTTTGTATTCGGTCATGTTTCCAGTCACCTTGCCATGATTAAATGCGGTGGTGCGTGCTGTCAGTTTTGCGCAAATGCTGCCATAAATCCACAGGTTTCTGGTTAGGGAAGGTGTTAATAGTTAGAGTGGGTACAACATCTCCTATACACCTCCTTACAAACTCGCTCACCGAGACAGCGTATACGTCAATGTTATTGTCTGAGGCTATCACGACTTCTACCGAAGGTAACTCCTTTCCCTGTTCAGGCGGCGCTCAGCGCTCGGCATCGCCGGTTTACTAGCCGCTACCGATCCTTTTTTCCTTTTCTGGTTGTTTTGTCTGTGTTGCTTTTCACACCTGGTTTCAATTGCTTTTATTTCTGTGTGTATATAGGGCACCTGTTGCCTGCCTTAATTCGTGCAGGATTAAGCTTGTGGGTATTTGCGTCGTATTCTATGCTGTTTATTGTTTTCTCATTTACATATGTGTATGTAGTGTCGGAACTGTGGTTGTTCCTCCATGTATTGACACGAGTTTCCGTTCCTTCGAGAGCGTAGTTTGGATATTCATCTGGGCCAATTTTGTATTGGTGGACTATGTATACATATATCTATATTAAACACGCTTCTCAGAAATCCCTGCTCTCCTGCGCCTGACTCCTACACCTCTCACCGAGACGCACCTTATCACAGAGGCTACCCGGAACATATCCCAGTCCACGTGATCGAAGCAATCTTGAAGCGTGGAATCCAATTGGTCAAACCAGAGCTGGATAGACTTAAGCACGGGTGCTTCCTGTTTAAGTTTCTGCCTATAGGAGGGAAGCAACAAGATGGAGTCATGGTCAGATTTGCCAAAAGGAGGGTGGTGGAGGGCCTTGTATGCATCGCGGAAGTTAGAGTAGCAGTGTTCGAATGTGTTACTCGCTCGTGTACTGCAATCAATATGCTGATAAAATTTAGGTTGCTTTTTACTCAGATTAGCTTTGTTAAAATCCCCAGCTACAATAAATGCAACCTCAGGATATTTTTTATTTATTTTTTATTTCACCTTTATTTAACCAGGTAGGCTAGTTGAGAACAAGTTCTCATTTGCAACTGTGACCTGGCCAAGATAAAGCATAGCAGTGTGAGCAGACAACACAGTTACACATGGAGTAAACAATTAACAAGTCAATAACACAGTAGAAAAGAAAGGGGGAGTCTATATACAATGTGTGCAAAAGGCATGAGGAGGTAGGCGAATAATTACAATTTTGCAGATTAACACTGGAGTGGTAAATGATCAGATGGTCATGTACAGGTAGAGATATTGGTGTGCAAAAGAGCAGAAAAGTAAATAAATAAAAACAGTATGGGGATGAGGTAGGTTAAAATGGGTGGGCTATTTACCAATAGACTATGTACAGCTGCAGCGATCGGTTAGCTGCTCAGATAGCTGATGTTTGAAGTTGGTGAGGGAGATAAAAGTCTCCAGCTTCAGCGATTTTTGCAGTTCGTTCCAGTCACAGGCAGCAGAGTACTGGAACGAAAGGCGGCCCAATGAGGTGTTGGCTTTAGGGATTATCAGTGATATATGGTTTCCAGTTTGCATAAAGTCCAGTGAGGTTCCTTGATGGCCGTCTTGGTATCTTCTTGTGGGGGGATATACACGGCTGTGTCAATAACCGAGGAGATGGGCATTTGATTGTGAGGAATTCTTGGCCAGGTTATCAAAATACCTTGAGTTCTTGTATGTTGTTACAATTACACCATGAGTCGTTAATCATGAAACATGCACCCCTGCCGTTCTTCTTACCAGAGAGATGTTTGTTCCTGTCCGCAAGATGCACTGAAAATCCTGTTGGCTGTCTGGACTCTGACTGCATGTCCCCAGCTAGCTATGTCTCTGTGAAACAGAGATATCTCTTTGGAAATCAACTCTTGTCCTAATTTTGTTGACTTTGTAAACTAGGGCCTGGACATTAGCGAGTAATATACTCGGTAAGGGTGGGTGGTGTGCGCGCATCCAAAGCCTCACTAGAAGACCGCTCTGGCATCCTCTCCTCCGACGGCATTGTTTTGGGTTGACATCTGGAATCAGTTCAAATGCCCTGGGAGGTACAGACAAAGGATCCGCTTTGGAAAAGTTGTATTCTTGGTCGTAGTGCTGGTTGTGCTGGTGACGTCCATCTGATATCCAATAGTTCTTCCCTGCTGTATGAATTAACACTTAAGATTTTCTGGCCTAACAATGTAAGAAATAATACATAAAAAAAATACTGCACACCCAGCTAGCAATGAGGAATCGGTCCAGAAGCGGCCCTCATTAGGGGGACCGAAACTGATTGATTCGGCCCAGAATCGGGTGTCGGACTCGGCCCTTAATCAAAATGAATGACAGCACAGAATCGGCCCAAGTATATTGGGTCATTTCCGTCTACCAAAATTCAGCCTACTTTCCAATGCAAATTTAAATAAATGTATACAAAATTACCCGATTTTAGTAATTTTTAATATTACTATTACACATTTTATACATACAAATTATATCTATCCACAAAAAAAAAAATATTTCGGAGGAAACACCATACACCTGGTGACCATGTCAGCGTGCATGCGTCTAGCCCGCCACAGGAGTCGCTACAGCGCTGGGGGAGAAGGACATCCCGGTCGGCCAAACCCTACCCTAACGACTCTGGGCCAATTGTGCGGGTCTCGAACCACCATCTGTAGAAATTCTGCACCACTCAGGAAGTTCCATCCACAACGTTTTGAATGCTTATCAATTAATTGCCTTGCACAAAGTATCAACATTCTAAAATACTACACAGGACTCTTAAATAATTTCATTTAAATGTTAATAGTATTTTTTGATCACCTAAACAGGCGCAGGTTATTTGGGTCTCTATGTGTTCTATCTTTGATACTTCTCGCAGAAAAGAAACTAACGTCCGTGAGCGTGGTGTAGCGTTTGGGAAATAGGACTTTGTGTTGCCAGGCAATACGATAAGCAGTTGTTCACGAACTACAGTCCCCCAAACAATTCGCTCTAGACTCGAGTTTATTGAGCAGAGGCTGTGTATGTTTTGGTTCTACAAAGCTGTGTCCATCAGTACATTAAATAATCAATTCATTGCAGTCATTCATGCATCATGCCATCAATGATCAGTTCTAAACATGTATTGTTCTTCTCTATGCTCATTATGTATTTTCCTGCGAGCATCCGCTGAGCAGGAGGAGCGTAAATGAATCCTGCTATAGGAGTCAATGCAGCTCATCCGGCTCCGCTCACGTAAAAGAGCCGGCTCATTTGGCTCCCAAACGGCTTTTGGTTCAAAACGCTTAAAAATCGACCGAGATCCACAGATCACCGGATGTTTAAATGTGAAGCATCCGGTTGGCATTTCCACTCACTACCAAATATGGTGATGAGAGGAGGCACAGTTGCCGGCAGTGAGAGAAGACGGTGCGATAGATTTTGGCTGACATTCTGCACATTTTCTCATCGATTAAACATTTGACCTCCATACAGCTGTCTGTTTACAAATATAGACTCTGCAACAAATAGGGGACTGCGTTTTTTAGACTTTATCCTTTGACAAAGTAAAAATAAAATTGCGTTGTTTAGAAGGAGTGCAAGGGGAATTTAGTTATTGCACATGTGCACTTCACAGAGTAGGCGTTCCATAACTGAAATATGAAAATAAATGCTAGAACACGCCAATAGGATCTCACTAGCTCGTGGTTGGGTCTGCCCTATGATGACTTTTCTCCCATTGGAAACTACAGGCTCCGGTCTATCTTGGCTTAGTTATACAAATCTTTGCTGGAACGAAGAAAAATGAGCAAATCTCCAATGTAAAGCCCAAAAGGTAGGATACCATTATGTCAGATAGTGAAATGCTTGCTCAAATAAAATGTTAATTCACCTGGCCAAATTATTATATGGCCTGCAAAAAAACCAAGTACATAATTTTTACGCACTGAAACAAATCAGCGTGGACCTGATTGGACTATTTATTGTTTCTGCAGTGAGGATTCACTATTTTTAGATCATTATGTTGTAACTTATTTGCAGAAAAACGTTTTGAGCTCATAAAGCAGTATTAGCAGTATGCACATCAGGGAGTCAAATACACGGCTCTTTCGCCAATGCGATTCGCTTCGAGACATTCACCACAAAAGAGCCACTCAAGAATAGCCGTTCGCGAACGACCATTCACTGGTGGAATCGTCAGTGAGCTGTGTAGAGCTACGTGTGCAGGTTATCCCCAATTAAGCAGGATTTGACGCCTTCGTTATTTCTCCAACAAAGACACCGATGAAAAATAACCGATTGAATAGAGGTTGGTGATGTCTTGTGTTTTCTACACGTGTCAAAAAAGCGCTAGCTTTTGTTCGCTGATTATGTTCGCTGATTAAACTCAACTCCTGTTTCCTTCACTATGGAGTTGATTTTATTCAGCTAGCTAACTATATGTTATATTTGTTATATAAACCCTATTGCAGGGATGGGCAACTGGTGGTTGCCCCTTTCTCTCGTTTTTTAGGAACTCAATTGGGCTCTCAACTTACTGTTGCGAGTTAGAATAACGTAATTATAATACAGAATGTGGCATTTCGAAATTTGGTTGTGCATTAGCAGTTTTTCTGTCAGTCACTGATAGTCCAGCCTGGTCTCAGACTAGACGTAACATAAGTAAAAGTACATCTGGAATAACCAAATGAGTATGATGTGTTATGTTTGGGATGGTTACACAAGAGGGGTTACTTAAAGCAAAAACCGGACATTTACATTTTTTTTAGCTCATTAGTAACTTTTCAACTACTTGCTACTTTGCAACTACTGAATTACATGTTAGCTAATCTTTCCCCTAACCCTGCTGAGCGATTAGTGCTTTTTGGGGCCGGTTCGGTTGAGAAAAAATAACTGCAGATATTTGTTTAGATTATTTGGATGGAATGCTGCTGTAACACAGGATAAAACTTCCTACAAGTCCCATGATGGTAGTGACTAGAGGTTGACCGATTATGATTTTTCAACGCCGATACCGATTATTGGAGGACCAAAAAGAGCCGATACCGATTAATCAGACAATTTTTTTTTTGTGTAATAATGACAATTACAACAATACTGAATTAACACTTATTTTAACTTAATATAATACATCAATAAAATCAATTTAGCCTCAAATAAATAATGAAACATGTTTAAATAATGCAAAAACAAAGTGTCGGAGAAGAAAGTAAAAGTGCAATATGTGCCATGTAAGAAAGCTAACGTTTAAGTTCCTTGCTCAGAACATGAGAACATATGAAAGCTGGTGCTTCCTTTTAACAGGAGTCTTCAATATTCCCGGGTAAGAAGTTTTAGGTTGTAGTTATTATAAGAATTAAAGGACTATTTCTCTCTATACCATTTGTATTTCATTAACCTTTGACTATTGGATGTTCTTATAGGCACTTTAGTATTGCCAGTGTAACAGTATAGCTTCCGTCCCTCTCCTCGCTCCTTCCTGGGCAAGACCCAGGAACACAACGACAACAGCCACCCTCGAAGCAGCGTTACCCATGCAGAGCAAGGGGAATAACTGCTCCAAGTCTCAGAGCGAGTGACCTTTGAAACGCTATTAGCACGCACCCCGCTAACTAGCTAGCCATTTCACATCGCTTACACGAGCCTAATCTCGGGAGTGAAGTCATAAACAGCTGCTGGCAAACGCACGAAAGTGCTGTTTGAATGAATGCTTACGAGTCTGCTGCTGCCTACCATCGCTCAGTCAGACTGCTCTATCAAATCATAGACTTAGTTATAACATGATAACACACAGAAATGCGAGCCTTACGTCATTAATATAACATTAAGATAAACATTAAGATGTTTATTCTTTCAGTGAAATACAGAACCGTTCCGTATTTTATCTAACGGGTGGCATCCATAAGTCTAAATATTCCTGTTACATTGCACAACATTCAATGTTATGTCATAATTACGTACAATTCTAGCAAATTAGGGGGCCCAAACTGTTGCATATACACTGACTCTGCGTGCAATGAATGCAAGAGAAGTGACACAATTTCACCTGGTTAATATTGCCTGCTAACCTGGATTTCTTTTAGCTAAATATGCAGGTTTAAAAATATATACTTCTGTGTATTGATTTTAAGAAAGGCATTGATGTTTATGGTTAGGTACACATTGGAGCAACTATACGCACCGCGCCGATTATATGCAATGCAGGACACGCTAGGTAAACTAGTAATTTCATCAACCATGTGTAGTTAACTAGTGATTATGATTGATTGTTTTTCATAAAATAAGTTTAATGCTAGCTAGCAACTTACCGTGGCTTACTACATTCGCGTAACAGGCAGTCTCCTCGTGGAGTGCAATGTAATCAGGTGGTTAGAGCGTTGGACTAGTTAACTGTAAGGTCGCAAGATTGAATCCCCCGAGCTGACACGGTGAAAATCTGTCGTTCTGCCCCTGAACAAGGCAATTAACCCACCATTCCTAGGCCGTCATTGAAAATAAGAATGTGTTCTTAACTGACTTGCCTCGTTAAATAAAGATTAAATAAAGATGTAAATTTTTTTTTTTTAAATCTGCCGAAATCGGCATCCAAAAATACCGATTTCCGATTGTTATGAAAACAGCCTTAATTAATTGGCCATTCCGATTTAATTGGTCAACCTCTAGTAGTGACTGCCCATTGCTGCTTAAAACCTCTTGGAACTACCCATCCGGGAGAATTGTCATCAACTACACTAATTAGCATAGCGCAACGGTCAAAAAATATTACATTTACATCATTTACATTTAAGTCATTTAGCAGACGCTCTTATCCAGAGCGACTTACAAATTGGTGCATACACCTTATGACATCATATTACTAGAAAATATTCATATTCATGAAATCACAAGTGAAATATAGTGAAACACAGTTTGGCCTTTTGTTAATCACCCTGTCATCTCAGGTTTTGAAATTATGCTTTACTGCCAAAGAAAGACAAGTGTTTGTGTAAGTTTATCGATAGCCTAGCATAGCATTATGTCCAGCTAGCAGCAGGAACCTTGGTCACGAAAATCAGAAAAGCAATCAAATGAATCAAATACCTTTTGATCTTCAGATGTTTTCACTCATGAGACTCGCAGTTAGACAGCAAATGCTCCTTTTGTTCCATAAAGATTATTTTTATACCCAAAATACCTCCGTTTGTTGGTCACGTTATGTTGAGAAATCCACCGGAAATAGCGGTCACGACGACAAAATTATATCCATATTATCGACAGAAACATGGCAAACGTTTTTTATAATCAATCCTCAAGGTGTTTTTCAAATATCTATTTGATAATATATCAACCGGGACAATTGGCTTTTCAGTAGGAGCTAGAGGAAAAATGACTACCTGACTGTCTTTTATGCAAGAATCACTCTTGAGAGCCCTCAGCTGGCCACTTACGCAATGTAGTCGTTTACGCTCATTCTTCAACATAAAGGTGTGAAACTACGTCTAAAGGCTGTAGACACCTTAGGGAATATGTAGAAAAAGGAATCTGGTTGATATCCCTTTCAATGGCCAATAGGGATGCATAGGAACACAACGGTTTCAAAATAAGAGGCACTTTCTGATTTGATTTTCCTCAGGGTTTCGCTTGCAATAGCAGTTCTGTTATACTCACAGACAATATTTTGACAGTTTTGGAAACTTTAGAGTTTTTTCTATCCTAAGCTGTCAATTATATGCATATTCTAGCATCTGGTCCTGAGAAATAGGCCGTTTTGTAGTTCTTCAAAGTACATAAGGCATACTTTTATGACTACTGATTAGCAACTATCAATCACTTAGATCATGTATTGTCAGGTAGAAATACCTTCTGAAGCAACAGCTGCTTTTATGCCCACACGATCGCGCTTTCTTCTCTCCATGTCTGCCCCACACTAACCTAACGTAGCAGGCGTAAAAGAAACACAGACCGGAGAAGTACACTATATATACAAAAGTATGTGGACACCCCTTCAAATTAGTGGATTCGGCTATTTCAGCCACACCCATTGCTGACAGGTGTATAAAATCAATCGAGCACACAGCCATGCAATCTCTATAGACAAATATTGGCAGTAGAATGGCTTTACTAAAGAGCACAGTGACTTTCAACGTGGTGCTGTCATAGGATGCCACCTTTCCAACAAGTCAGTTCATCAAATTTCTGCCCTGCTAGAGCTGGCCCGGTCAACTGTATTTGTTTGCTGTTATTGTGAAGTGGAAACATCTAGGAGCAACACACGGGACCACTAAGTGCTGTAGCTCGTAAAAATCGTCCGTCCTCGATTGCAATACTCCGAATTTCAAACTGCTTCTGGAAGCAAGCGCAGTGCAAGAACTGTTAGATAGGAGCTTCATGAAATGGGTTTCCATGGCCGAGCAGCCGCACACAAGCCTAAGATCACCATGCGCAATGCCAAGCATCGGCTGGAGTGATGTAAAGCTCGCCGCCATTAGACTCTGGAGCAGTGGAAACGTGATGAATCACATCTGGCAGTTCGATGGGTAAATCTGGGTTTGTTGGATGGCAGGAGAACACTACCTGCCCCAATGCATAGTGCAACTGTAAAGTTTGATGGAGGAGGAATACTGGTCTGGGGCTGTATTTCATCGTTCCGGCTAGGCCCCTTAGTTCCAGTGAAGGAAAATCTTAACGCTACTGCATACAATGATATTCTGTGCTTCCAACTTTGGCAACAATTTGGGAAAGGCCATTTCCTGTTTCCGCATGAAAATTCCCCCATGCACAAAGCAATGTCCATACAGAACTGGTTTGTTGAAATTGGTGTGGAAGAACTTGACTGGCCTGCACAGAGCCCTGACCTCAAACCTTAAGAACACCTTTGGGATGAATTGGAACGCTGACTGCTAATCACCCAACGTCAGTGCCCGACCTCACTAGTGATGTTGTGGCTGAATGGAAGCAAGTCCCTGCAGCAATTTTACAACATCTAGTGCACATATGTCAGAGTCAAGGCCCGCGGGCCACATCCGGCCCGCGAGAAGGTTTTTTACGGCCCCTGGGATGATCTTGATTTATTATTAGAACCGGCCCGCAGACCGCAGCAAGCCGGCAGCCCGCAGATCTTTTACACGCACCAATACTACATTTCCCACAATGCAACGGTGACGCACCGAGCAGTAGGCTGCTTCATTTCAATATTTATTGGCACAGCAGTTGTCAGCATCACAGTAAAATTAACTTTCAGATACCCATCAAAAATGGCAAAACGGAAGGTGGACACTGAGAACCGGGGTTTCAAACAAGGTGGGAGTCGGAGTATTTGTTCACGGAGGTCCTGGAAAACCTGTGTGTCTTCTGTGTGGAGAAAGTGTGGCGGTACTGAAAGAGTATAATCTGAGACGACATTATGAAACGAAACACGCGGACAAAAACAAGAATATGGACATGGAACAAAGGCTGGCAGAGGAATTAAAACGAGGCCTCAAATCTCGACAGGCTCTGTTCAAAAAGCCAAATCACAAGGCCAGGCTGCTGTCAAGGCCAGTTTTATTTTGGCGAGATCGCTAAATCAGCCCGGCCATTTACGGAGGGGGATTTCATCAAAAACTGCATGATTAAAGTTTGTGACGAAGTTTGCCCAGAAAAAAGGCAACTCTTTTAAATGTGAGTCTGAGCAGAAACACCATTGCCGAGAGAGTAGACCAGTTGTCCATCAATCTAAAAGAGCAGCTTGTGAAAAAGGAAAAGATTTCATTGCATATTCCTTGGCTGTGGATGAAGCACCGACATTTCTGACATTGCCCAGTTGTCAATTTTCATCCGCAACTCCAGCCTAAGCGTGACAGAGGAGTTTTTGGCACGTCCTATGCATGGCACAACTACGGGGCATGATTTGTATGAAGAGGTGTCAAGATGTGTAAATGAGATGGAGCTGCCTTGGGTTTGACAACCGACGGAGCACCTGCGATGTGTGGACACAGGAGCGGACTGGTGGCGAAGATACGGGAAAGATGCAAGAGGAAAACGCGACAGGTGAGCTGACAGCTTATCATTGTATCATACACCAGGAAGCGTTGAAAGCCTTGAAAATGGAGCATGTAATGAGCATCATCACGACAGTTAACTTTATCAGAGCCAAAGGTTTGAATCACCGCCAGTTCAAGGCATTTCTGACGGAGTTAGAAACGGAGCATGGTGATTTGCCTTATCACACAGAGGTGCATGGCTAAGCCAGGGAAAGGTGCTTCAAAGATGTTTCGAGCTTGAGGAGATTTGTCTGTTCTTGGACAGCAAAGGGAAAGACACAACACAACTCCGAGACGAAATGTTTCTGTGTGAAATGGCTTTTCTGTGTGACATTACGAGTCATCTGAATGCAATGAACTTGCAGCTGCAGGGTCGGGATCGTGTCATCTCTGATATGTACAGTACAGTGAAGGCATTTAAAACCAAACTGACTCTGTGGGAGACGAGATGCGGAAAGAAAATTTGAGCCACTTTCCCAGCTGCCAGACCATGAAAGAGAAGCTCTCTACCAGTGCGTTCCCGAGCGCACAGTTGGCTGATAAAATAGGTATGCTTGCCGCTGACTTTCGACGCCGATTTGCTGACTTTGAAGCACAAAAAAGCAGGTTGGAACTGCTCGGTAACCCATTTGCTGTTGACGTGGAAAGCTCACCACCAAACCTCCAAATGGAGTTGATTGACCTCCAATGCAATGATGCACTGAGGGCAAAATATGCGGCAGTGGGTGCTGCGGAGTTCGCCCGTTTCCTCCCCAGCTGCGCATCCAGGCTGCTCAAACGTTGTCTATGTTTGGCAGCACATACCTGTGTGAACACACAGAAGTCGACTTACTGCTGAACACCTCCACTCAATTCTGAGGATTTCCTCAGCTCAGAGCCTTACCCCGAACATTGATGAACTTGTGGAAAAGATGGGACACCACCAATTATCACCCTCAACCTCAAACAAGTGAACATTACTGTGCAATCACATATTTAGAGTTTTTACTCAGTTCAAGTTTAAAAGTTAAAGTTTAATATTTGTTTTCACTGCATGTTACTTCTCCTTAAACAAAGTGTTGTTTTTGATTAATAGATTTTTGCACTTTATTTTATTGTATTTCAATCCAATTATATTTTAAAAATATTTCAGTTGAGTGGATGATAGAAAATTGCTATTATTGTTTTTTTCTTTGAAGTAAATTTAGCCCACTTTTGCTAAAATAGAAAATATAGGCTACTGATGGTGCCTTGAATACCGGTTTCTTTCATTTAATGTTCATGTTATGGGGATTTTTATATAAAGGAAATTTGTCTTTTGTGTCTGTTGAAAATTAAAGATTACTGACAGAGCCATAAGAAAATATTGCTTTATTTATCTGATCATATTGGAATATATTTGTTAGGTTTTCAGTAGGTTCAATTAGGTTCACTAGACTATATGCGTCATTTAAAAATTTTTCAATGAACATTCGAACAGTCCGGCCCTCGGCTTGTAGCTAAATTTTTTATTTGGCCCTCCGTCCATTTGACTTTGACACCCCTGATCTAGTGGAAAGGGTGGAGAAGGGTGGAGGCTGTTTTAGCAGCAAAGTGGGGACCAACTCCATGTTAATGCCCATGATTTTGGAATGAGATTTTTGACGAGCAGGTGTCTGCATACTTTTGGTCATGTAGTGTAGATGCACAATGGATTATGTTCATTGTAGGCAATTACCATGTGTTATGCTTTGAACGGTCAAATATTAGCCCAACTCCCTACTACTACATCTCACAGTTCAGACATAATTTACAAACAAACCATGTGTGTTTAGTGAGTCTGCCAGATCAGTAGGGATGACCAGGGATATTCTCTTGAGAAGTGTGTGAATTGGACCATGTTCCTGTCCTGCTAAGCATTCAAAATGTAATGAGTACTTTTAGGTGTCGTGGAAAATGTATGGAGTAAGAAGTACTTTCTTTTCGTTAAGAGTATAGTGGAGTAAAAGTTGTCAAATATAAACAGTAAAGAAAAGTATAGATACCCCAAAAAACTATTTAAGTAGTTCATTAAAGTATTTTTTACTTAAGTACTTTTCAACACTGAGTATTGTCAAAGCTGAATGCAGCGTATGCTGTCGTATGTAATCACTTTTTCCCTTGTTGTGTTCTTAAGTTTAAAATGACACGTCTTCAATGAGATGTCTACATGCGCTTATAGATTAGGACAATGATCTGTCTACCTGTCAGGAGACTATAAATATCCCCTTATCAGCAAGCTCTGAGGCACACCCCTACGACATACCTGAAAACTAGAATGACCAGTGTCACGCTGACTGTCACACTACCAAGGAGGAGGACTCAGAAAGAGCCGAGTTAATTAAAATACGCTTTACTCAAGCCACCGAGGGGCCTGATTGTACCGGGCTGTATGTTTGGCACCCCTGGACTATACTGTATGTACTGTATATTAGGGCTCCATAGCCAAGTTTATATTTGGAAAATCATATTTTAAGACCCATCTTTTGATGTCATGTAGTACAGTGCCAGGGTTTCCATAAGGCAGTAATAGTCAGATTTTGGCCAATACTAAAATAGGAAAGCCAGTAAATAAAATTAGCATTTGGTATTACTGCTTTTTAGCCTATTCAATTGTGGAAATACCAGTCGATGTAAATACATTTGACGGGTCATTCTTATAGGTCAATTTGCATAATTTAGTGGAATTAAATTGGTGTGTGTTTAGGCTACAGTATATTCATTATGTATCTTATTTATCACACCCATACAGTCTGAGTGGAATATCTGCCAGACAGGCGAGAGCTGCTGCAGCTTCTCAAATGGCAACGGAAGGCAGGCTTCGTGTCGCACACCACTTTGTAATGATCTGGAGGCAGTAGGCTATGCATTTTGAAAACATACTTCATTTTTTAAAAACCTGAACGTATTAATACATATTATGAGGCATGTTGTACCTTGCTTTAAAGTACCCAATTAGATCTCCTCTCTTTCTACATTTCGAAGGGATATTTTCATCTGTCACATGAAACTGCTCACATCTGCAGTGCTCTTTTGACAATTGTGTTTTCCTGCTAATTGCATTATGGAACAAACATTTGCACATAAGACTACTTACTGCCTTGCTGTGCTTATATGTGAAGAAATGATAGTTTATCAACATTTTAAGCTAACTGTTCTGATCTGTTGCATCAGACCAATTGCTTTATAAAATAATTGTATGTTTGTAGCCTAGGCCAACTGAATTTGGACTCGATCTTCCCTCCACAGTCTGTTTTGGAATAGGCTATTTCTCAACAAGCTGACCAATACTATATGCAAACTTTTCTATGGGGGATAGTAGATTGACATAGGCTGATTTTACTGTTTGTCACTCGTCTTGCTGGCTGAGGAAAAGTTAATGTGGACAGTTATTCTAACCTTTTCAAAGTGCACATCAGAAATCAGTAAGAAGGACCGCACATCATTGCATTCTCAACTTTCATGTTCTGTTAATATGAATTACCATAATTGAAATGTGATTCCTGATCAGGTTACGCATCCAATGCATATGGATACAGGAGATTTCTCAAATGTCTGGTAAATTTAAATGTTGCAAATGTCCGGTGCCACTCACATTTTCCTAACGGAAACCCTGTAGCCTATGTCTTACTTGTCAACATTTGGACAGATCACTATTCTGAAACGGCACCTTCAACCCTTTCTAACAGGCAGAACTGCCAAGTTTTGTCAAGTTACATTTTTTCCTAGTGTGAATTCTGAGAGAGGTTAACATTACTGCTAGGATAGGGTAAGTAATCCTTCTCACCCCCCCCTAAAAAGATTTAGATGCACTATTGTAAAGTGGCTGTTCCACTGGATGTCATAAGGTGTATGCACCAATTTGTAAGTCGCGCTGGATAAGAGCGTCTGCTAAATGACTTAAATGTAAATGTTTTCCATTACACAAGGTTAGGCTACACATTGTACACCAGATGAAGTAATATAACCAAAGCATTGCTGTTTTTAAGATGACAACTTTTTTTTAATGAGCACAGCCTTATTTCTATTAGAGCATATTGGATGACTGTCATTCATATTCCATTCACCCAGTTCAATGTAACATAGGTTAAGCTACTACATTATACTCAAATTTTCCCTATACCCATCATGAGGTTGTTACAACCTTGTCTACGAATGAAAGTTTGCAACGTAGGTCGAGAGAGAAATTAGAGTAATCAAGGTGACAGACGGTGACATTCAATACCGCCTTGCACACTCTTGCCTGCATCTATCTAAGCTAGGGTGTAATCATTAGTCCAGCAGTTGCAAACTAAAGTTTATTTTGGACAAATTCAGGTATGTTTACCCCCGTTCCGTTTGCGTCTGTTTTAAGAAATGTTTTTCAACCGTCTCGGCGGAATGAAGACACCCCTGATCACACACATACAGTTCACTTTTATGGCAGCCACATACAAACAGCATGATCATTTGCTCATTGTATTATTCCTTCTCGCATCTACGCAATCTCCTCTCACCTTATCCCTTCACTTGTGGACCTAAGTGCATAGCACCTCAGCTGTCTGTGACCAGGCAAAAAAAACTTTCCAAGCCAAACCTTCATATCATAGCTGGTAACTACTCCACACAGCCTTACACTGTTGTCACCATATTAGCTAATGTTATAGTCAACATAGCTACAAGATCTAATGCGTTCGTAAACCCGCTACAATCATGCATTACAATCAAAGAGCAGTTTAGCAGTTAGAGTGGTGGGCCCCGGTGGCAATAATTTAATAAAAACCAAAAGCTTACCTTGACTTGGAATAGTTCCAGTGTTGGATAGCCAGAGCCAGCTAGCTAATATAGCATCCCTCTCTGTTTGAATAGGCTAAACTAGCCAGCTGCAACAAATAAAACTATATATCTCCCTTAATTTTTGAAGGAATTAGTTTGTCAGTTTTGAACAAATTATCTTTCTCGTTGAGTCAACTACTCACCACATTCTATGCAGCGCTAGCTAGCTGTAGTTTATGCTTTCGGTACTAGATTCATTCTCAGATCCTTTGATTGGGTGGACAATGAAGGAGATATTAGAGGTCGACCGATTTATTGGAGGACCAGAAAAAGCCGATACCGATTATTCGGCCGCTTTTTGTATTTTTTTGTTGTATTTTTTAAAAATTATTTAAAGTAATGACAATTACAAAAATAATGAGTGAACACTTTTTTAAATTTTAACTTCACTGGGGTAGGGGACAGCATTCATAATTTTGGATGTAAAGTGTGCCCAAATTAAACTGCCTGCTACTCAGGTCCAGAAGATAGGATATGCATATAATTCATAGATTTGGATAGAAAACACTCTAAAAGTTTTCAAAACCTAACATAATATCTGTGAGTATAACAGAACTGATATGGCAGGCGAAAACCTGAGGAAAATCCAACCGGGAAGTACTATTATTTTGAAAGGCTGTTTTTCCATTAGAAGCCTATCCACCATACAAAGACTTAGGACCCAGTTCACGGTCTCTAAGGCTTCCTCTACATGTGGCCAGTATTTAGGCATTGTTTCAGGCTTTTACTCCTAAAAAACGAGGGTGATACAGCACTTTCAATCAGTGGCCAGTGAAAATGTAAATTCATCAGCCATGGCCCTGATCGGGAATGCGCCTTTCTTGTTTCTCCTTTCCTATTGACGAAGCTTTTGTCAGGTTGAAATATTATTATTTATGACAAAAACAACTGGAGGATTGATTTTAAACATCGTTTGGCATGTTTCTACTAACTTTCATTTGACTTTTTAACTTTTAGACTGGACTTAGTGCACGCGCCTTAACCTCTCTGGGATATGTGGGACGGTAGCGTCCCACCTCGCCAACAGCCAGTGAAATTGCAGGGCGCCACATTCAAAACAACAGAAATCCCATAATTCAAATTCCTCAAACATATAAGTATTTTACACCATTTTAAAGAAACTTTTTGTAAATCCAGCCACAGTGTCCGATTTCAAAAAGGCTTTACAACGAAAGCACACCAAACGATTATGTTAGGTCAGTACCTAGTCACAGAAAAACACAGCCATTTTTCCAGCCAATGAGAGGAGTCATAAAAAGCAGAAATAGAGAACATTAATCACTAACCTTTGATCTTCATCTGAACTGAAAAAGCGTGCGAGCAAGGAGGCCTACAAACCTGACTCTGTTTGGAGGAATGGGCCAAAATTCACCCAACTTATTGTGTGAAGCTTGTGGAAGGCTACCCAAAATGTTTGACCCAAGTTGAACAATTTAAACGCAATGCTACCAAATACTAATTGAGTGCATGTAAACTTCTGAACCACTGGTAATGTTTTGAAAGAAATAAAAGCTGAAATAAATCATTCTCTTCTATTATTCTGACATTTCACTCTTAAAATAGTGGTGATCCTAACTGACCTAAGACAGATCATACTAGGACTAAATATCAGGAATACACTAAGGTGTATGTAAACTTCCCGACTTCAACTGTGTGTGTGAGGGAGAGAATATAAACGCAACATGTGAAGTCTAGGTCCTATGTTTCATGAGCTGAAAAAAAAAATTGGTCAAATTTTGTGCACAAATTTATTTACACCCCGTTTAGTGAGCATTTCTCCTTTGCCAATATAATCCATCCACCTGGATTATATTGGTGTGGCATATCAATGCCACCAGGTATATTGGTGTGGCATGCCACCAGATGTGGCATATCAAGAAGCTGATTAAATAGCATTTAAAGTTAAATTCGTAAAATTTATTGAAGGAGTTAATCATTTGCAGTTGTCTACTTAAGGTAAAAGGTGTATGTGTCTGCCTCCATATGATCTGGTAAATATATCCAATGCAAAAACATCTGCATTTAAAGTGGTATTAATATTAATTTGCATACATTTCCGTTAATTCCCATGGAAAGTTTCCACCTCTGAATATTCTTCAAAATGTACAACCCTCGGTCCGACTCAACTGGCTTTAGGTTGGGTTATTTGTAGTCAAATAGCTGTCATACAGCCTGGAGGTTTGTCGGGTCATTGTCCTGTTAAAAAACAAATGATAGTCCCACTAAGTGCAAACCAGATGGGATGGAATATCGCTGCAGAATGCTGTGGTAGCCATGCTGGTTAAGTGTGCCTTGAATTCTAAATACATCAGTGTCACTAGCAAAGCACCATCCCACCTCGTCCATGCTTCAGACTTCGGCGATGTCATTTACAAAATAGTCTCGAACACTCTACTCAGCAAATTGAATGCAGTCTATCAGTGCCATCTGTTTTGTCATCAAAGCCCCATATACTACCCACCACTGCCACCTGTACGCTCTCATTGGCTGGCCCTCTCTTCATATCCATCGCCAAACCCACTGGCTCCAGGTCATCTAGAAGTCGTTGCTAGGTAAACCCCCTGCCTTATCTCAGCTCACTGGTCACCATAGCACCAACCACCCACAGCACGCGCTCCAGCAGGTATATTTCACTGCTCACCCCCAAATCCAATTCCTCCTTTGGTCGCCTTTCCTTTCAGTTCTCTGCTGCCAATGACTGGAACGAACTGCAAATATCTCCCTCACTAGTTTTAAGCACCAGCTGTCAGAGCAGCTCACAGATTACTGCACCTGTACATAGCCAATTTATAAATAGCCCATCCATCTTCCTCATCACCATATTGGTTATTTATTTTGCTCCTTTGCACCTCAGTGTTTAATTTGCCATACTGTAATAATTTCGCCACTATAGCCTATTTATTACCTCACCCCCCTTATCCTACCTCATTTGCACATGCTGTATATAGACTTTCTCTATTGTATTATTGACTGTTTGTTTATTCCATGTGTAACTCTGTGGTTGTGTCACACTGCTTTTCTTTATCTTGGCCAGGTCGCCGTTGTAAATGAGAACTTGTTCTCAGCTGGCCTACCTGGTTAAATAAAGGTGAAATAATTTGCTGTACACAAGTGGAACCCTGTGAATATCAACAGTCATGAACATGTCATTCTGAAAAGTTGTTGATTTTCCTAATTGAGCCAATTTAAACGAATGTTAGTCATCAGTCTGTGTTGGTAATCCAGATTTAAAAAAAAAAGTATTGTGTAGTGGAGCTGCATACGTTTTGCTCTCCACTTTCTGTAGGATCAAGTTTTTAAGTCAGTGGAATTAGAGTATGATAGCTAAAGAGATGGAGAAAACACCTGCCTCTAGATTACATCTTCAAACTAAGTGCAACCGAGGTATGGCATCCTGACAGGGAGACGGGTCCATCATGCATGATGACGTATACAGGTAATATTGTCTAGCGTTAGCTAGCTACATTTTCAGATATTACACGCTCCAACTTGAGCTGGACCAGTTTTGTCTTGAAGAGTGGGCAAAATCCCAGAGGCTAGATGTGACAAGTTTATAGAGACATACCCCAAGAGACTTGCAGCTGTAATTGCTGCAAAGGGTGGCTCTACAAAGTATTGACTTTGGGGGGGTGAATAGTTATGCACGCTCAAGTTCTTTTGTTTGTTTTTTTGTCTTGTTTGTTTCACAATAAAACATATTTTTCATCTTCAAAGTGTTAGGCATGTTGTGTAAATCAAATGATACAAACCCCCAAAATATCTATTTTAATTCTAGGTTGTAAGGCACCAAAATTGGAAAAATGCAAAGGGGGTTGAATACTTTGGCAAGCCATTGTATATACATAGATCTCATTTTTTTCCTTTACCTTGTCAGCTCCGGTATTTCGAAACAGCAAACTTTCGGTTTCCCAAACTCTGTCCTCAGGGCCCCAAGGGGTGCACGTTTTAGTTTTTGCCCTAACATTACACAGCTGATTTTAAATCATCAAGCTTGAATCTGGTCTGTAGTGCTTAGGGAAAAAAACAAAATGTGGTCCTGAGGACAGAGTTTGGGAAACACTTTCTTGGGTAGTTTGAGGTTAAACTCTAAACAGTTCTGGTTTGCATTTACGGGAACTATCAGGTTTAGACTTTCAGATGAATCTTTTGTCAAGTTACGGTAACAACTGTTTCTTGATTTTTCTCCCCTGGGCTTCAAATGCATTTTAAACATTTTAAGGATGTGTTTGTGGTTATCTGCCTGAGTGATCAGGCCCCAACATCTGGTGGGATGACAATGTGTTTGGGGGAGTGTAGCGACTGCCAGGCCGGCAGGCAAGCATCTCAGTGACTTATAGAATGACTAACCTAACTGACTCATGTCTGTCTGTCATTTCCTAGACCTGAGGTCATGGTCTGGATGATTCTACTGAGATGGGCCTTTTCTCTAGGTGGTTCTGATCCAGATGGGTCCCGTGAAGGTGAAGAAAGAGGTGGAAGAAGCAGGACGCCTAGCATTCTGACTCTAGTCTGGATGTATGGACTGTAGACAGACATTGCTTCACGTCAGATGGTGTGACTCTGTCCACACTCTGTTGATCTTACGTTATATAGGAGGAGTGTTACGAAGGAGTGACGCCACCTGTTGGACTCCAAACAGAAGACAATGCTGTAACCAGACAGCTTCGTAGACAGACACTCTGTGGTATCTGGCCGGCTCTGCTGTTGTCTAGGCTCTGATGGCAGATATTCCCTCTGGACTGCTGGAGGCTTGTGTAGTGGTTGGAGCAGCCAACGATAAACTCAGGGAAGTCCATCAGGTAGGTACTGCTGACTCAATCAATGGACTGATACATGGTGGGGGAATACACTGTTGTTTTTGCAACACATTGGTTATTGTGGGCTTAGGCTACCACCACATCATATCAATAAGAACACTGTGGAATAGTGGTTAAGAGCATTGGGCCAGTAACCGCAAGGTTGCTGGTTTGAATCCCTGAGCCGACTAGGTGAAAAATCTGCCGGTGTCCTTGAGCAAGTCCCTTAAAGTAAATGTAAGAAACATACTTACACATCATATGTAGGTCTATGTATGTTTTGTACAGCATGTTACATATTGAAAATGTTTCCACTTCCTGCCAGTCCCATCAACAGGGCAAAATCAAAGAGCTTCCCCTGTTGGGGGCAGAGGTACTACAGGTTCACGCCCCACCTTTTGTGACCAAGGAGAGTGTGAGTAGCGAGATCCATGGTCATGCCCCGGCCTTCAGCAGGGTCCAGAGGAGGCGCTCCTTCATCAAGAAGAAGAAGGAGAGGGCTGGAATAGCTAACGGAGAGACAGCCAAGGGTAGCGATGGAGGCGGCACCACCACAGAGGACATCAGTGTCCCCAAGGACCTGGACCTCATCGCCCTGCCTCAACTCTGTTTCCCAGGTGACACAGCGTGATGTCGAGAAGTCGCCGTTTTCATTCAAACTAGAATCATGATAGTGAAATAGCTAGACAAGGATGGATGAAAACTAGCTGTCTAGCTAAATCCCATATACCTTTAGTATTGAGGTGTTGATTACTGTACGATATCCCTGTCTAGTAAATTAAATCCATCAAATTAGGACAAAACACGGCACATACACTATGAGCTGATTATCTATGTTCTGATTATCACACACAACTGTATATGAAGCAGTGATGTGATTCCTCTTGTCATGCTTATATGAGACCTTGTCGGTATTCTTCCATTGACCAGGTGGTCTTCAGATAGCCAGCGAGCAGAGAGAAGACTCGTACCATTACCTGGTGTTTACTGATGTCTTTGGGAACAGGACACATGCTGTAGTGGTGCAGTACTACAGGCCTATACAGGTGAGACGGCTCACCAGCTGAGCTTTATTCATGCCAACTGGAATGCTTTGGATTCTTGGAAAGACAAATTGTTTAAACAAAGGGGCTTACTGTTACATTCCCTGGGTATGTAGCCTATATTTGCTCGGTTTAGATAATCAAAAGATGGATTGATTACAAACATGGACATCTGAAGCCTTCTATGGACAGGTTTTCTGTTCACTGCTGAGTTAGAAGTCTACTTAAAATGCAGGTTGACATTTATTGGGATGAATCTTGTCCTGGAGGCAGAGCTGAGAGATTTCCACTTTGCCAGACAAATTCTATCCATAATGTCCACAGAAAAATGTCAGACGTTTTTTGTAATCAATCCTCGGGGTGTTTTTCAAATATCTATTCGATAATATATCAACCGGGACAGTTGGCTTTTCACTAGGACCGGGAGTAACAATGGCCACCTTTTCTCTTTTGCACACAATTCACACTGAGAGCCTCCACCTGTTCACTTACGCAATGTGGTCGTTCACGCTCATTCTTCAAAATAAAAGCCTGAAACTATGTCTGAAGACTGACACCTTGAGGAAGCGATAGGAAAAGGAATATGGTTGATATCCCTTTTAAATGGAGCAATGGGAGGCTATGGAACATGGAGTTTTCAAAATAGAAGCCACTTCCTAGTTAGATTTTTCTCAGGGTTTCGCCTGCAATATCAGTTCTGTTATACTCACAGACAATATTTTGACAGTTTTGGAAACTTTAGAGTGTTTTCTATCCTAATCTATGAATTATATGCATATCCTATCTTCTGGGCCTGAGTAGCAGGCAGTTTAATTTGGGCACACTTTACATCCAAAATTATGAATGCTGCCCCCTACATATTCTAGTATCTGGTCCTGAGAAATAGGCCGTTTACTTTGGGAACGTTATTTTTCCAAACCTAAAAATAGTGGCCCCTAGCTTCAAGAGGTTAATGCAACCGCTGTGTCAGATTAAAAAAAAAACGAAAAAGCATACCATGCAATAAGAAATATCCGCCATGTTGCGCAGTCAACAGAAGTCAGAAATAGCATTATAAATATTCACTTACCTTCTATGATCTTCATCAGAATGCACTCCCAGGAATCCCAGTTCCACAATAAATGTTTGATTTGTTCGATAAACTTAATAATTCATGACCAAATAGCTTCTTTTGTTAGGGCGTTTGGTAAACAAATCCATACGCACGTTCAGGTCCAGCCGAACATCGGACGAAAAGTTCAAAAAGTTATATTACTGGTCGTAGAAACGTATCAAACTTTGTATAGAATCAATCTTTAGGATGTTTTTATCATAAATGCTCAATGTGACAACCGGAGAATTCCATTGTCTAGAAAAGCAATGAAACGAGAGCTACCTCATGTGAATGCGCGTGACTGAGATCGAGGCTGCTGCCAGCCCTCTGACTCATTCCCCTCTCATTCGGCCCCCCTTCACAGTAGAAGCCTGAAACAACATTCTAAAGAGTGTTAACATCTAGTGGAAGCCTTAGGAAGTGAAAAATGACCTATTTCCCACTGTGTATTCGATAGGGGCTGAGTTCAAACATTACAAACCTCATATTTCCTACTTCCTGTTTGGATTTTTTTCTCAGGTTTTTGCCTGCCATATGAATTCTGTTATACTCACAGACATCATTCAAACAGTTTTAGAAACTTCAGTGTTTTCTATCCAATACTAATAATAATATGCATATATTAGCATCTGGGACTGAGTAGGAGGCAGTTTACTCTGGGCACGCTATTCATCCAAAAGTGAAAATGCTGCCCCCTATCCCAAAGAAGTTTTAAAATCCGATTTAATGACTTTGTGGCTGTGCCAGCTA
The DNA here is from genome assembly GCF_023373465.1 of Oncorhynchus keta. NCBI lineage: Eukaryota > Metazoa > Chordata > Actinopteri > Salmoniformes > Salmonidae > Oncorhynchus > Oncorhynchus keta. The sequence continues at coordinate 22,368,402 of NC_068439.1, forward strand.
GTGACTACCCTGCAGAGCTGCCTCCAGTACATGAGTCATCCCAATAAATGCCGCCCTGCACTAAAAATGCAGGTATGTGTATTACCTGTCTGTCTATTGTTTAGAACACATGTTAAACTCATTCCACGGAGGGCCGAGTGTCTGCGGGTTTTCACTCTTCCCTTGTACCTGATTGATTGAAATAAGGTCACTAATTAGTAAGGAACTCTCCTCACCTGGTTGTCTTGGTCTTAATTGAAAGGAAAAACCAAAGACCTGCAGATACTAGGCCTTCCATGTAATGAGTTTGACACCCCTGGTTTAGAAGGACACATGACATAGTAGACCTACAGTAATTTCACCATTCCAGAGATCCTCATCTGGTCATTGGTCACTGATTGGTTGTTTGCTTCCCAGTTTTTTCAGGATGTTGGGCACCAAAATGGCCACCTGTCGTCCAAGTCGTCCAATCTCTACACGGCATACGGCATCTGTGTCATCTCTAAATATCCTTACTACAACGCTCTCCGGGACTGCCTGTCATGGTGAGAACAATTCACTGTTCTCCTACTCCTCTAGGTCTTTGTGTTCGTTCAAGTAAATACCGGAAGAGAATACCAAACAGTACATATCAAACTAAATCCAGCCAGACTTGGGCCATCATCATGTGTCAATGATCAGTTTACTCATCTTAGGCACCTATTGACCTTTTTATGTTAATATTTTTACTGAACGGCGTCCCTCCCAGTCTCTTGACCCAGCTCAAGCCCAGCTGGATGGGGGACTTTGAGGAGAGGGTGAAGGAGTTTTCAGCCAAGCTGGCGCTGGTGCCCATTCCCCCACCTGGGCAACTTCATGTGGTGAGCCAACTGTTTTTCTCTCCATCTCGCTTTGATATATGTGCATTATTAAACTGTACTATATGCCATTTAGCGCCATGCTGTACCAACTGAGCCATACAGGACCACATCATGTTTCTCTCTTCTATTGTCATGTGTTATGTTGGTAATGTTCCAGCAGGATAATATCTGTTGTTGGTGGTCTATGTTGTTCCTCTGTCCTGTTCCAGGTCTTTAACCTCAGGCCTCTCCAGATTGGGCTTCCCTCCCGGGAGGATAAGGACCGGCCGGCTGTTGACCTAGACCTCCATCTGCCTTTCCTGTGCTTTAGACCCCGACAGCTCCTCCAAGTGAGGACAGACAGTACATAGCTGTCCCACACAGCCTGATTGTACTTCTATTAAACTGCCTAACCCACTACACAATCTGTTCTTTCAATGCAGTTAAAGAAAGTCTACTGTGGAAGACTGGAAATGGGATTATGTGCAAATATACAGTATGTTTCTGTCAACCTGTTTTGATTGGTAAAAGACGTGTATATCTCTATATCAATGTAGCCGTGTGTGTGTGCCTGCGGGCATGTGCTGGTGCCTCTGCTCTTCAGATCATTACCAGCCTGTTGATAGAGCAGAGGGTAGTACTGTTGTCCTGTGACTGGGCCCGGCTCACCCTGCTGGCAGAGAGCCTGATGCTCTTCATCCACCCCCTGGTGTGGCAGCACCCTTTCGTGCCCATCCTCTCACGCCAGATGCTGGACTTCCTCATGGCGCCCACCGCCTACCTCATGGGCTGTCATCTGCACCACTATGAAGAGGTGGCTGCGGTAAGGATGGATTTTCACTACATGGTCATGCTAGAGTGGTGTAATCCGATAGTGATAGTTATAGAGATGGTTACTGTGACAGTTATCACTATAATGATGGTTAAAGTGGTGGTGGTTAACTTCTTATGGGCAGGTGGGACAGTAGCGTCCCACCTGGCCAACATCCGGTGGAATTGCAGAGCGCGAAATTCAAACTACAGTATTATAAATATTTAACTTTCATTAAACTACATCAACATAAAGCTTCACTTCTTGTTTGTCCAGCCGCTGTGTCAGATTTCAGAAAGGCTTTAAGGCGAAAGCAAACCATGCGATTATATGCGGACAGCGCCACGCATTCAAACTCATGAAAACCATATTTCAACCAGGCAGGTGCAACACGAAAGTCAGAAATAGCAATATAAAAAATGCCTTTCCTTTGATCTTCTTCTTCTGTTGGCACTCCAAAGGGTCCCAGTTATATCACAAATGGTCCTTTTGTTCGATAATGTCCTTCTTTATAGCCACAATAACTCAGTTTAGCTGAGTTTCCCTCCATCAAAATTCATAAAAAATGAATCCCAAACGTTACTAATAAACTTTTCCAAACAAGTCAAACAACGTTTATAATCAAACCTTAGGTACCCTAATACGTAAATAAACTATAGAATTTACGACAGAGTATCGTTATTGTCTTTACCTGAGAAAAATACCAAAGAACGCGTTCTCTTCCACACGCTTGGAAACACTACAGCCAAAATGGGAGCCACCTAGAAAACTACAGTTTCTGACTAATTTTTCCAAAAATCAGCCTGAAACTCTTTCTAAAGACTGTTTACATCTAGTGGAAGCCCTAGGAACTGCAATCTGGGAGGATTTAGCCTTATAATAAAAGTGATAACCATTGAAAAGAGTGGTAGGCTGAATTTATTTATTTTTGGGGGGAGGATGGTTTGTCCTCGGGTTTCGCCTGCCATATCAGTTCTGTTATACTCAGAGACATATTTTTTTAACAGTTTTAGAAACTTTAGAGTGTTTTCTATCTAAATCTACCAATTATATGCATATCCTAGCTTCTGGGCCTGAATAGCAGGTAGTTTACTTTGGGCACGCTTTTCATCCGGATGTCAAAATACTGCCCCCTACCCCAGAGGTTAAAGTGGTGGTGTTTAAAGTGGTGGTGGATGTGACCTCTACCTGGGGCGGCAGGTAGCCTAGTGATTAGAGAAGTGGGTCTTGAGCAAGGCACTTAACCACCTAGAACTGCTCCAGGGGCACTGCACTGTGGCTGACTCGTTTTCGCAGCCCCTCATAGGTGTGTGTCTCTGGGGGTTGGGTTGAGCATAAAGACACATTTCTGTTCTCTGTAAGTTGATGGACAATAAAGTACATTTTCTTTTACCTTCCCTTACCTCATGATGGTCTGCCACCTGCACCACTACAAGGAGGTAGCTGCGGTAAGGAGCACTCGTACCATAGTGGAGAATGTTTACACTTCTCAGTCTGAATTTTTCTGTCATCAGTGATTTATTTCTTATTTAATACCCACATTTATCATGCTTTATTAAGATGTATGATTTATTTTCAGTTTCCACTTGCTGACACGGTATAGAGGATCATGTGGTTCAATGTCCTAACTAACATAAAATACAGGCGTTAAGAGTCAAGTTAATTTTAGCTTATCCACTTGACTTGTCCCTAATCCTTTGTTCTCCTCCATCACACAGTATTCTCTAAGAGGGGCAGTGTTGTGTATTACTGTGTTGTGTTTATTTCTGTGTTTTCCCTACATGACAGGAAACGGATGATCTGATTCTGGTTAATATTGATGATGGGACCGTGTGGTCTTCCTGGTCTGATGGGATTGACCTGCCCGATGTCCCGCTGGCGGCCGCAGAGTGTTTTATAACACGGTAGGATAGGAGACCATCTGGGGAGTGTTCATTAGGGCTCACCGTTGCAAAACCTTTCTTATTGGACTGTTCGGCATGTCCCTCCCCGTTTCAGTCTGTTTTCTTTCGTTTGGTGCCTAATGAATTTTACCTAGAGGACAAGACTCACAGTTATTCTGCTGTCCTAAGATGAACTCGGCAAAAAAATAAACTCACTGTCAACTGCATTTATTTCCAGCAAATTTAACACGTGTAAATATTTATATGAGCATAAGATTCAACAAGTTCCACAGACATGTGACTAACAGAAATTGAATGTGTCCCTGACCAAAGGGGGTTTCAAAATCAAAAGTAACAGTTAGTATCTGGTGTAGCCACCAGCTGCATTAAGTACTGCAGTGCATCTCCTCCTCATGGACTGCACCAGATTTGCCAGTTCTTGTTGTGAGATGTTACCTCGCTCTTCCACCAAGGCACCTGCAAGTTCCCAGACATTTCTGGGGAATGGCCCTAGCCCTCACCCTCCGATCCAACAGGTCCCAGACGTGCTCAATGGGATTGATATCCGGGCTCTTCGCTGGGCATGGCAGAACACTGACATTCCTGTCTTGCAGAAAATCACGCACCGAACAAGCAGTATGGCTGGTGGCATTGTCATGCTGGAGGGTCATGTTAGGATGAGCCTGCAGGAAGGGTACCACCTGAGGGAGGAGGATGTCTTCCCTGTAACGCACAGCGTTGAGATTGTCGGCTATGACAACAAGCTCAGTCCGATGATGCTGTGACCATGATGGATCCTCCACCTCCAAATTGATCCCGCTCCAGAGTACAGGCCTCGGTGTAACGCTCTTTCCTTCGACGATAAACGTGAATCCGACCATCACCCCTGGTGAGACGAAACCACGACTCCTCCGAGAAGACCACCCATTGCCAGGTCCAGCGATGGTAGGTTTGTGCCCATAGGCGACGTTGTTGCCGGTGTTGTCTGGTGAGGACCTGCCTTACAAAAGGCCTACAAGCCCTCAGTCCAGCCTCTCTATTGCGGACTGTCTGAGCGCTGATGGAGGGATTGTGCGTTCCTAGTGTAACTCGGGCAGTTGTTGTTGCCATCCTGTACCTGTCCCGCAGATGTGATGTTCGGCTTTACCGATCCTGTGCAGGTGTTGTTACAAGTGGTCTGCCACTGCGAGGATGATCAGCTGTCCGTTCTGTCTCCCTGTAGCGCTGTTTTAGTTGTCTCAGAGTATGGACATAGCAATTTATTGCCCTCGCCACATCTGCAGTCCTCATGCCTCCCTGCAGCATGCCTAAGGCACTTTCACGCAGATGAGCAGGGACCCTGGGCATCTTTCTTTTGGTGTTTTTCAGAGTCAGTAGAAAGACCTCTTTTAGTGTCCTAAGTTTTCATAACTGAGACCTTAATTGCCTACCGTCTGTAAGCTGGTAGGTAGTGTCTTAACAACCGTTCCACAGTTGCATGTTCATTCATTGTTTATGGTTTATTAAGCATCAGAAACGGTGTTTAAACCCTTTACAATAAAGATGTGTGTAGTTATTTGGATTTTTATAAATTATCTTTAAAAGACAGGGTCCTGAAAAAGGGACGTTTCTTTTTTTTGCTGAGTTTATTACAACGTGTATTGTAATGAATAGGGGAAGGGATGTTATGCAGATAAGTGTGCCACATGTTTTCAGAATATTTCACCAAGTCGAGTATTGGAATGGAAAATGTTTTGTTACCCCTCCCCATTAAGTGTGTCTGTGTGGGTGGGTGTGTGTGCAGGGTGGAGGGTCTCCAGGTGCACTATGACCTGGAGGTATGTCACCTGGGGGACAGTACAGAGGTGAATGCGAGGAGGGCCCAGAGGAAGCAGTGGCAGAGCAAACTCAACACACACATCCAGAACATCACTCTGGAACTCATCGTCAACATCTTCAGGTCAGCATCATTTATAAAATTGTATTTGACCTTTATTTTACCGGGCAGGTCAATTTTGAACAAATTCTTAATTACAATGACTGCCTCGCAAGAGACAAGGCATCAAATATATACTGTTATTCACCGTCGTTCACTATGACTTAATATACTGTACATGATTATTATATTATTACATAGTTGTTACAATATTATAACCTAATTGACATGCTTTAATTATGTAACTTTGATAATTGAGACTCACATTGAGCATATCTAGTCATACATTTTGGGTTGGACCAAAGATGCCTATTTCTCTCACAAGCAAAGCCTTTTGATTATCAAATTAACTATTTAGAAAATAGTGACATTCTAACACTCTTAGTTATCCTATTAAATCTTGCTTTATTACAACCAATACAATTGCAATTCCCTGTGCAAAATCACAGCAATATCCTGTAAAATATCAGGACAGGAAAGCTAATCTAGTGATTATTGCCCCCCCATACTCCACACCCCAACCACCACGACAGAGAAGTCCACGATCACCTCAACTATGAGCACAGAGTCTTCAACAGTGAAGAGTTCCTTAGGTCTAGAGAGCCAGCAGACCAGCCATTTTACAAGAAGGTATGATACAAATCCTGGTCTGTCCAGTGAGATGTCAATCTCTGTTGACTTCTAACCTACAATATTTGGGGCAATATTTTCTGTCCAGAATGTGATCCAATTGAAAGTGAATGCAGTCTATTTTGTCGTCTTTGCAGGTGTTGGACACACACATCTTCCACTCATTCCTACGGGATCGTCTGACCAGGAAGATGGACGCATTCACACGTATGGAGCTGAGTACTCGGACAGAAGCTTACAGGTGAGGGAAGATGAGAGAGCAGCATAAATATTTACCTTTAAACTAGTAAGAGTTTATTTTAACCTTGCAAATGGAATTGGATTCAATAGGATTTCAATTTGGTTAAAAAAATAATAATAATATTCTAGCAGTAACACATTTGATTCAACTCCTCATCACCCTTTAGAGGTGTGTTACTGCTACGGCAAAGACAAAAACCCCATTGGGTCCCCAGGACCAGGATTGGGAAACACTGCCGTACTGTATCTTCAAACGCACATCCAAGTCCTTCCCTTCCTGGTATAAGCACAGCCTTTCCCCTGATGTCTGTCCTCGCTCCGGGGTGACATTTCCCCTAGGTGCAGATCTAGGATCAGCTACCCTCCCCCAACCCTAACCTTTACCATTAGTTGGGAAATGCTAAACTGCCCCAAGATCAGCATCTAGAGGCAACTTCACCCTCCAACTCTGGCCTCTTCCCCAGGCTGAGGTCCATGACAGAGTCTCCGCGGCGGCCCACCATGCAGGAGTTGGCCCGTAAATACACCAGCCCAGAGAGCCGGCTCAGCAAGAGGCTGGGGGCCAGCCTGCCCAACCTGGGGGAGAGTGGGGGGTCTCTGGTGGGGCCCCTCAGGCAGACCTCCTTCAAGAACATACAGGTGGACAGCGGTAGGTTCAGGTGGACAGCGGTAGGTTCAGGTGGACAGCGGTAGGTTCAGGTGGACAGCGGTAGGTTCAGGTGGACAGCGGTAGGTTCAGGTGGACAGCGGTAGAGAGAGAAGAGAAAGAGAGAAACTTCTATTCGATCAGATAAGGCTCATGTAGCAAATTACCAATTACATGTATTTTTTGTTGACCAAATTCTACAATCATTGACCTCCATAACAGAACTCTGGAGTAAAGCCTCCCGTTTTGCCTCTTCCTCTATGCTACTACCATTGACCGGTGAAGAATTTAACTCTGGGGTCACCGCAATCGTTCTTCAACAAGGTCCGGAGGGCCGCACTGAAAATGTATTATAAAAATAGTTTGCAATGCTCCCTGACTGTCTAGTGATTCATTAGCAAGCTGGAGTGTCAAGAAACCATTATCATTCTACACAGTTTGGATGTGGTAAAATGGTTTACTCAAACCACTTGAGGGCTGGAATCAACACCCCTGATATAACTTAGAAATGCCTCATGAGCTTGGTTTAACTGGTGTACCCCATCAGAACCCCAAATATCAGCTTGTTTTACTCCAATGTTTGTAAATAAGGTAAATGTAAACAAGCACTGCATAGCCTCAACATGGTTAACTTTAATTTGGATACCGTGGATGTTTTATTTTTTTATTTGGATGGTCGGTCCTTGCATTCATAGCTCTATCTATGTATTTATCTATCTGTCTAGCTTTTTACCGAAACTGTGGTCTGGACAATCCTTTGTTATTGTTCCAAGTGCTGATTGGCCCTTTTAAGGGTTCCTCTGTATGAATGGATTTAATCTAAGAAACACTGACCTCAGTTCTTTGTGATGGAACCCCATAGGTATGAAGTCTCCCCAGAGGCCCGTGAGATTATTCAAGCTTCCTGAGTTCCCCCCTCCGCTGGCCTACCACTACGTCCAGAATTACTACCAGGAGATGATCACCCTCCTGGGCAAGGCCATCAGCGGGGCGGCCTCCGGGGACTCCTCTCTCCTGGCTCGCTATCACTACCTCAGGGGCTTCGTCAACACCGTGGCTGGTAAACGCCTGGATGCTCTAGAAGACTTCCAGAACCTCTACAAGACAGACACAGACATCTTTCCTGGCGAGCTGGTCAACGCGCTGGTGGACTCTCTACAGGAGGGCGAACAGGCACTGGCTGACCGCCGACCCGAAATCAAACACCTGATTAGTCGAGTAAAGAGGGACCATGAGAGGGAGCGGGAGCGCCATGTCGACGAAGGTGTCAAGCGGTTCCAACTCCCGAAAAAGCACATGCAGTTGGAGGACTTTGTGAGGCACGTGCAGGAGTCTGGGATTGTCAAAGACCAGGGGACCATTCACCGGTTGTTTGAGGCTCTCACTGTGGGTAAGGAAGTCATACAGACTAGCGGTCGACTGATTATGATTTTTCAACGCCGATACCGATTATTGGAGGACCAAAAAAAGCCGATACGATGAATCGGCAGATTTTAGTTGTTGTAATAATGACAATTACAACAATACTGAATGAACACTTATTTTAACTTAATATAATACATCAATAAAATCAATTTAGCCTCAAGTAAATAATGAAACCTGTTCAATTTGGTTTAAATAATGCAAAAACAAAGTGTTGGAGAAGAAAGTAAAAGTGCAATATGTGCTATGTAAGAAAGCTAACGTTTCAGTTCCTTGCTCAGAACATGAGAACCTATGAAAGTTGGTGGTTACTTTTAACATGAGTCTTCAATATTCCCAGGTTAGAAGTTTTAGGTTGTAGTTATTATAGGAATTATAGGACTATTTCCCTCTATACCATTTGTATTTCATTAACCTTTGACTATTGGATGTTCTTATAGGCACTTTAGTATTGCCAGTGTAACAGTATAGCTTCCGTCCCTCTCCTCGCTCCTCCCTGGGCTCGAACCAGCAACACAACGACAACAGCCACCATCGAAGCAGCGTTACCCATGCAGAGCAAGGGGAACAACTACTAGAAGGCTCAGAGCGAGTGACCTTTGAAACTCTATTAGCACATGCTAACTAGCTAACCATTTCACTTCGGTTACACAAGCCTCATCTCGGGAGTTGATAGGCTTGAAGTCATAAACAGCGCAATGCTTGACGCACAACGAAGAGCTGCTGGCAAACCGCACAAAGTGCTGTTTGAATGAATGTTTATGCACCTGCTTCTGCCTACCACCGCTCAGTCAGATACGTGTATGCTCAGTCAGATTCTATGCAACGCAGGACACGCTAGATAATATCTAGTAATATCATCAACCATGTGTAGTTAACTAGTGATTATGATTGATTGTTTTTATAAGATAAGTTTAATGCTAGCGAGCAATTTACCTTGGCTTACTGCATTCGCATATCAGGCAGTCTCCGCAACGAGAGAGAGGCAGGTCGTTATTGCGTTGGACTAGTTAACTGTAAGGTTGCAAGATTGGATCCCCTGAGCTAACAAGGTGAAAATCTGTCATTCTGCCCCTGAAAGAGGCAGTTAACCCACGTTCATAGGCCGTCATTGAAAATAAGAATGTGTTCTTAACTGACTTGCCTAGTTATATAAAAGTAGAAAAAAAAAATTAAAATAAAATCGGTAAATCGGCACCCAAAAATACAGATTTCCGATTGTTAGAAAAACTTGGAATTGGCACTAATTAATCGGCCATTCCGATTTAATCGGTCGACCTCTAATACAGACACCAAGCTTAGAAAGAGGGAAATAATGAGTGAGAGTGAAGGAGAGAGGGTTGTCTCTTTTGGTGGAGGTTTTCTTCTATATGTTAGTTTTGCAGTAGCCCCTTGTTGTATGGGACTCATGAACATAATCCAATTGATAATACTTGGCCTATAATCCGTAATCACTCCAGTCCCTGTGATCGATGTGTTAATACCTTACTACATGTAGTGTGAATGGCCATGCTAATTCATCTGACTATTGAATCTGCTTAATTTCTTATCCTTTACCTGATCAGAATGTTGTAAGAGCAGCTTGGGTTGGCATGGTGGTGGTGGTGGCTCTGCGGTGAAGGCTTCTTCCCAGTCTATCTTTTACCTTGATTCCAATCTGGAGGGTAAGCATAGCATTATACCCTGACTGCCTGCAGATTGTGCTGTGCCCAACTCCTATCTTGGTGTGTGTTGCTTTGGCCTGTGTGTGTTCTGCTTAATCAACTATCCCCTCGGGTCTTAAATCTGAGAAGTGTTTGCTTTTAACATTCGTGTCGCTTCAAACACCTCACATAGCATTCATGGCTGACGTCTAGGTAATATTTTCTTTCTTTGTTTTGAAGGACGAATAGTGTTCAATTGACTGTTACAGGACTCTTATCTTACAATGGTCTATTGGACTGTGAGTAGCCTCATGGAAGTGTGTTAAAGTGCCTCATGTTTCACTTTACATAGGAGTCATACTGTGCACGTCCAGTAGGGCCAGGGACAATATCAGTATCAAAACAAAACATGAAGCGGATTTAACATTTTTAGAAAAACCGCTCTGTTGGAAAAAAACATCATTATGTTGTCATCCAGAGTCACATTTATTTATTTTCCAAGCTATAGAACACAATATATTACGTACGGCAGGTTTTTAAAGAGTTTAGTCTGCTTCGTGTTTTCAATTTTGCCATGGAAAAAATATTGTTATACTGTTATGGTCCCGGCCCTAACGTCCAGTGAGCTTTGTGTGAATCTTTTTCTCCAGTAAACCCACACACCATGAACTTGCTCCACCAGCCAATCAAAAAAAGGCTGTTTAATGTGGTTCCTAATACTCCTTCCCCAACCCTGCTAGTCACCTTTCCATTCTCGCTCATTGATTATTGTTTTGAATGAGAAACCTAGTTGAATCATACCCAGTTTACAGTGAATGTAAACTGCCCCTATGGTTTCAAAACCCTGACTCTTGACTGCTCCCTGCAGGCCAGCAGAAACAGGTGGACCCGGAGATATTCCGCGTGTTCTACACCTTCTGGAAGGAGACTGAGGCCGAGGCTCAGGAAGTGGCCCTGCCGGCCTCTGCCCTGGAGCACTTGGAGGCTAATGAGTGTGTCTTCAAGCTGTCCTCTTCGGTCAAGACCAGCCACGGCGTGGGCAAGATCGCCATGACACAGAGACGGCTGTTCCTGCTGACCGAAGGACGACCCGGGTACATGGAGGTCACCAAGTTCAGAGACATTGAGGTGAGTTAGGACCTAATTGATCTACGATACTACTACACTTTGTGATATACTGTATATTATTCATGATACTATATATTTTTATAGATATTACTACAGTATGTGAATACATTGAAGGCTCTCGGATCAATAATGAAAAAATGTTTTAGTCACTCCGTCGGGGTATCAACTTAGTGTTGGAAGTTAGAATAGTAGAATACACAAGGTGCAAATTCGAAATTTGGTTGTACATCAACAGTTTTTCTCTGTCAATCACTGATAGTCATTCAATTAGCTCATGTCAGCTAACATTTTTTAGATTGGTAGAGGCCAGCTATCTAAACTTAGTAATCATGGTTGAATTACTGGCTGGGGGGTGGGGGCATTTGATTTTGTTCGTCAGTCTCACTCAGATATCATATTAAAAACTGCAAACATTTCTCTCCATCGTATGGAAAAATGTGTAGAATTGTAGGAAATGAGCTGTAAAACATGGTGTATGCATGGGTATGCAGTTTAGATGTTTTGTGGCCCCCACCCCCATCAAAGTTGCCCATCCATGCATTAATCTATACAATAAAAGGAATGTGTTTGATGTGCTTATAGATGTGTAATCAATGCTCTGCTATGCAGCTAATGTAGACAACTACATCTGTTTTTTAAAAACACTCCATTTCATATAATGTCATATTGAGAAACAGGACATTTTCCTGGGTCTATCCATGTTATGATTGCTTATAGCAAGTGTTACAGTGCACTGTATGTATGTCATAAGGCACTATAAATACACTCATAAGGCCTTATACATGTGTACTATCATACAAAGTCTTACCAAATATGACATTACAAATATGAATGTCAAAGATTGTGTTAGGTGAATAATTGCTCCCAGATCTGTAGTCTTTACAACCATAGGAGTTGGCTATACAGAACAAATGGATCTGGCATCAGGCTAGTGAATAACCGGTTGGCTTTTGTACCTCAGGAGGTGAAGATCTCCTCTGCTCCCTTCCTACTGCTGAGGATCCCGTCTTTGAAGATCAAGACCACCCTGAGGAAGGAGACATTCGAGGTCAACCTGAAGTCAGAGGTTGAGCTCTGGCACCTCATGGTCAAGGAGATGTGGGCTGGAAGGAAGATGGCCGACGACCACAAGGTAGTATGTCAAAATGTGATTGGATAATTTGTTAATCTGTCTCTGGGTGCGTGTCAATTTATATAATTTTTTAAAAAATGAATTGTGCACCTGTTCACCACTTCCCACAATTCTAGGAATTGGGTTGGTGAAGGCATGGGCCTTATTTCACCATATGTCTTTTACTGTACTAGATATTTCCTTTCAAATCCATAAATGGAAGTGAACAAGGACATCCTTGGGGTGGAAGGAGAGATAATTGGGACATAGCTTCTCTCTCTATCCCGCTCTGCATACGACTATGTATGGCCAGTATGTAGCTACACTATGAAGGGAGATTTTCTTTAGCAGCACAGATGGCCAACGTTAGCACTAAAACAATTCTGTCCTGATCCCACCCTGGGCCTCTCTGGCAGATTGGACTGTAGCTCAGTGGGTGTGGTTGACATTCCATGTAAGAGGGGGAGCTATGGAGTTTCATATGGGCTTGGCTCTATTGTTCAGCCAGTCCAAAGTCTGCACCACTCTCCAGCCTTCAGTTTCCCCTATTAAACTGCATGAAACAACATGGACGCTGCTGGCCCCCGGCCCATCTCACTTCATGTATTGTCATCTTCTCTGTTATCACTGGAAAGACCGCATTTCCCAGGGTTAAGTTCTGTCTTTCTCTTTAATTAAGGCCTCATCCCCTGCCTCCAGCTAGCCTAGCTCCGGATCTGTTTGTGCTGTCGTGGCATGACAGTAACTACACTAGACAAGGAGTTGGTAAGACCGCACCAACAGATCTGGCACCAGGCTAGCCTCCCCCAACACATGGGTCAGATGCCATGGAGTTACCGTAAGAGCCAGTTGGTCTGGTTACAAACTACTGGCCCTAGAGATATTTTGCTTTCTATTCCTCGTCTCTTTTTCATGTTGACGTCAGCATGATGTCATGGGAAACAGACTCTTGTACATCTGGAGCATAGAATGTGTGACGTTCATAATAATTCATATACATATGAATAGAATCTCAAATCTGCATTGTTTCTCACTCTTCCTCTCCTACTCTCTCTTCCTCGCTCTCTCAGGACCCCCAGTATATGCAGCAGGCTCTGACCAACGCCCTGTTGATGGATGCAGTGGTTGGCTGTCTGCAGTCACAAAAGGCCATTTTTGCTGCAACCAAGCTGGCACACTTTGACAGAATGAAACTGGAAGGTATGGCAACTGAGATATTTGTGGAGCTATGAATTAGGTTTAAGCAGCTTGTGTCTCCCAAAGTTGATATTTTTTCATGACAAAAAGAAACTGGAAAAACATCAGATCATACCAAAAAATCCACAACATTTTATATCATTGAAATGAATAACTTTACAGAAAGCGCATGTTTATAAGTCTTGTTTCTCGGGAGATTTTTTTTATTCATTTCAAACTTTGACCTCTGAGCTTTCTCTCCATCCTGAACAGTCCCGCTGATGGTCCCTAAATCCACGTCAGAGACCCTGAAACACAAGATCAACCCTTCTCTGGGCCTGACCAGCCCCCAGGCAGTGGATGTTCTGCTTTACACCCCAGGTAAACTCCCAGGCACGCTTTCAGTCTCAAAGGAACGTGTCAGTCATGACATCAGACATCGTTCCTGTTCAACAAACTGGTAACACTACATATCTATAGAATGATTTCCCAGTACTATAAACACCCTACAGGATGCTCAGTAAGTCACGTAGGTACTGCTGGTATTTCCCATTCAACCTAAACTCTCCTCCAGTCTAGGACATACCACGTACCCTCACACAGTACTCCTTAGATCATGACTGTCATGGTAGTACACCTCAAATCTGTGTTCTGTAGTTGAGGTATTGCATGATAACAATACCCGAGAGTCATGTTGTCTGTGTCCTAGTAACATATGTCACACTCCAGACCTGGTTTCAAATACTATTTAATAATCCTTCAAATACTTTGTGTGTTTGTTTTAATCTGCCTTGAGTGCCAGGTGCGTGGGGTTTGCACTTTTGTGACTATTCAATTGGTTCCATTACAACAGGCAAGCTCAATCAAGCATAGCTTAAGTATTTTAAATGGTGTTTGAACCCAGGTCTGTCACACCCGCTACTGCTGTTTGGACAGTGACGATGTCAGGTTACAGGAGGAGGCTTGGCAAAAAGGGCCAGAGGCATTTTTATTTTATTTCACTGCCTCTTAAACAAATAATGAGGCACAGCTTTTCCCAACTCATCACCACCAACCACTTCCTGTTGTGTTCCTTAGTTTCATCCTTAGGTTCATGCAGTGCTTACTGATAGTAGACTCATATAGTCTAAATGGAATCACTGTGATTGTTCCTCCTACTCAAACCACAAATGTTTATATCACAGTTGAAGTCTGAAGTTTACATACACCTTAACCAAATACATTTAAACTCTGTTTTTCACCATTCTTGACATTTAATCCGAGTAAATATTCCCTGTCTGAGGTCAGTTAGGGTCACCACTTTATTTTAAGAATGTGAAATGTCAGAATAATAGTAGAGATTTATTTCAGATTTTATTTCTTTCATCACATTCCCAGTGGGTCAGAAGTATACATACACTCAATTAGTATTTGGTAGCATTGCCTTTAAATTGTTTAACTTGGGTCAAAGGTTTTCGGGTAGCCTTCCACAAGCTTCCCACAATAAGTTGGGTGAATTTTGGCCCATTCCTCCTGACAGAGCTGGTGGAACTGAGTCAGGTTTGTAAGCCTCCTTAATCGCACACGCTTTTTCAGTTCTGCCCACAAATTTTCTATAGGAATGAGGTCAGGGCTTTGTGATGGCCACTCTAATACCTTGACTTTGTTGTCCTTAAGCCATTTTGCCACAACATTGGAAGTATGTTTGGGGTCATTGTCCATTTGGAAGACCGATTTGCAACCAAGCAATATATCCACATAATTTAATAATAATAATAATCTATTTTGTGAAGTGCACCAGTCCCTCCTACAGCAAAGCACCCCCACAACATGATGCTGCCACCCCCATGCTTCACAGTTGGGATGATGTTCTTCGGCTTGCAAGCCTCCCCCTTTTTCTTCCAAACATAATGATGGTCATTATGGCCAAACAGTTCTATTTTTGTTTCATCAGACCAGAGGACATTTCTCCAAAAAGTATGATTTTTGTCTCCATGTGCAGTTGCAAACCGTAGTCTGGCTTTTTTATGGAGGTTTTGGAGCAGTGGCTTCTTCCTTGCGGAGCGGCCTTTCAGGTTATATCGATATAGGACTCGTTTTACTGATACTTTTTACTTGTTTTACTGATACTTTTTTATAGATACTTTTTTAACCGTTTCCTCCAGCATCTTCACAAGGTCCATTTCTATTGTTCTTGATTTACACTTTTCGCACTAATACGTTCATCTCTAGGAGACAGAACGCGTCTCCTTCCGGAGCGGTATGACGGCTGCTTAGTCCCATGGTGTTTATACTTGTATACTATTCTTTGTACAGATAAACGTGTTCCCTTCAGGCGTTTTAAAATTGCTCCCAAGGATGAACCAGACTTGTGGAGGTCTACAATTATTTTTCTGAGGTCTTGGCTGATTGCTTTTGATTTTCCCATGATGTCAAGCAAAGAGGCACAAAGAGGCACAAAGTTTGAAGGAAGACCTTGAAATACATTCACAGGTACACCTCCAATTGACTCAAATTATGTCAATTAGCCTATCAGAAGCTCCTAAAGCCATGACAATTTTCCAAGCTGTTTAAAGGTACAGTCAACTTAGTGTATGTAAACTTCTTACCCACTGGAAATGTGATACAGTGAAATAATCTGTCTGTAAACAATTGTTAGAAAAAGTAACTCGTCATGCACAAAGTAGATGTATTACACTATCTGACACAGTGAGATGTTTGATTCTGACTCATTTGTACGGTTCGTGTTTTTACTAGGCACATCGTAAGAAACATGCTGTAGTCTCCAAGGCTCCTCAGTCCCAGCACTCTGTGTAAAGGAGCCTGTGTCTTTTTTATTTGATTTAGTTTACCTTTATTTAACTAGGCAAGTCAGTTAAGAACAAATTCTTATTTTCAATGACTGCCTAGGAACAGTGGGTTAACTGCCTGTTCAGGGGCAGAACGACAGATTTGTACCTTGTCAGCTCTAACCACTAGGCTACCCTAGTGACATCAAGGATCCAACAGCAGCTTCTTTGTTTAACACCGTGTCCCTTCTCCCTACTCCTTCCCCTGGTCCTCTCACAGACAGTGGTGTGTTTGTCTGAGCCTTCCCCCTGATTGGTCCATCTGTAACCAATTAGAAGGGGGTATGGTAGTGGCCATGGTACGGGGCCTGGACTTGACACTCTAGGCCTGTGGTTCACAAACCTCTTCTTGGAGACCCCCAAGACGTTCCATATCTTTGAACAATTCCAGAGCTAGCACACCTGATTCAACTTGTCAACTAATCATCAAACCCTTGAATAGGTAAATCAGGGGAGCTAGTTCAGGGCGACAACAAACTTGTGAAATGTCTAGGTGGAGAGGTTTGAGAAGCATCGCTCTAGGCATTAGTAATAGTGCTACATCAGCTCAGAGCACCGTTGAAGTCCCAGCTCTCTGGGACTAAATGTAGGTCACTTATGTACCCTTGGACAGATTCCCTCCTCCCCTCCTTTCTGTTCTGTTCATCACTCCTCCCCAAGAAAGGGAGGATGTGACACATCAAATTCTTTTCTTTTTCCTATTATGATTTGAAAAATAAATGTTAGGCCGTAAGAGGAAATGGAACAGCTAGGCTGAAGGAGGACAGATTTAGGTTCTATTCCATAATATGGATTGTTGTCTGAAAAGTTCCATATGTCTGCCATTGTGTAACTAAATGTTTACACTTCTTCAGTGTGTGTGTGAGAGAGCTTCACCTTTGCACATAAGACACTAGATGTATTAGAATATATGTATTTATTATAAATGAAGCATATTCAATGCATTTCAGCCTCAGCCTTCATCAGGGATTTTTTATATTTTTAACTTAACTGTATACAGTGCATTCGGAAAGTATTCAGACCCCTTGACTTTTCCCACATTTTGTTAGGTTACAGCTTTATTCTAAAATTGATTTAATAAAAAAAATCTCTTGATCTACACACAATAGCCCATAATGACAAAGTGAAAACAAGTTTAGACATTTCTGCAAAAAAAATTAAAAACATACCTTATTCAAGTATTCAGACCCTTTGCTATGAGACTATAAATTGAGCTCAGGTGCATCTTGTTTCCATTGATCATCCTTGACATATTTCTACAACTTGATTGGAGTCCACCTGTGGTAAATTCAATTGATTGAACAAGATTTGGAAAGGCACACGCCTGTCTATATAAGGTCCCACAGTTGACAGTGCATGTCAGAGCAAAAACCAAGTCATGAGATCGACGGAATTGTCCTTAGAGCTTTGTTTTTGCTTTGTAATTATGGGCTATTGTATGCATGTTGAGAGGGGAGGGCGATTTAATCCATTTTAGAATAAGGCTGTAACATAACATTGTGGCAGAAGTCAAGGGGCCTGAATACTTTCCAAATGCACTGTAGTTACCATCTCTACTAGTCAAGCCATGAGCTACTTACTGTATTTGAATCAGACCTACAGTATATAGACTTTTTCAGCATATGAGAAATATTCTGCCATGCTTGTAGGACAATAGAAATAGATGCATAGAAAATGCAGAGTCAGGGGTTCCTGAATTCAGCAATATTTTTGTTCACATTCTCAGGCCAGCTGGGTGTGTCGCCTGACTCTGAGGGTGATGGGAACCCCAAACTGTGGTGTGCCCTGAGTGACGGGAAGGTGGTGGTGTTTGATGCAGCCAGCTGGTCCATGCAGCAGAACCAAGTCCAAGTGGGAACTTCACAAGTGGTATGGCTGTGGATGTGGAATGGGGATGGGACCACTATTTTAAAGGAGTAGGCAAATTGAAGGGAGGAGGACAATTTATAGAATTATCAAAAAGCAGTAGTAATTCACTTAATACATTTAGTCGTCTTCTGCTTGGTCCCATTTGGCTATATTTAGTGTTTGTGTAGATGAAAAGCTCAAGGGATTCTGCTGACCCCTGGTGGGTACAGTATGTTATGACTGAAATGACCTGCTTGGACCTGCTTCTATGTTTTTGAAATGGTGTTTTATGTCTGAAATGTCTTGGTGCCATGGTTTGAAATAGGCAGGCCACCTGGTTTGAAATAGGCAGGCCACCTGGTTTGAAATAGGTAGACCAGCCTGTCTGGTAACATGGTCCTGAGATTCCATGTTTTGTTGTTTTGTCCAGAACTGCATGCTGGGAGTGGACCGGCAGCAAGTGTGGATTGGCTCCCAGGATTCAGTAATTTACATAATCAGCACCCGCAGCATGTCCTGTAACAAGCAACTGACAGACCACCGCAGTGAGGTCACAGGGCTGTCCCTAGGGGAACGCAGCGAGAAATACAGGTGAGGGGTGACAATGACATGCAGTTGAAAACTATCTGGCTGGCTTAAACTTACATTTACAGTAATGTTGATTAATGAGCACTGTCCTTGTAAAATGAAATGTAATAGAGTAAAGTTAAACATACAACTACTACTGGCATCATATCCACAGAGAGAGCTGTCTTTTTAGGAGCGCATGATAACAGCATCAATGAGCAGTCCCAGCTCGAAGTAAAATTGTTTTAAGTATAACATCCTTTCTTTATGCCTGGGTCGTGTTCATTAGGCACCAAAAGGAGGACAATGGAGTTAAGCAGGAAGCGACTATCTGAACGTGTCCAATATGAAATGCTCTTTCCCGTTTTAAAAACATTTCGCTACGGTGTGCCACAATAAACACGACCCTGCTGATTTTTCCCTGTGGTTATGAATAACATGAATCTTTACCTGAACATGTATTCCCTGTTGCAGCCCCAAGCTGGCATACTCCTGCAGTGCGGAGGGTGCAGTGATAGTGTGGGACGTGTCCACGTTACAGGTCAGGAAACAGTTCCGGGTCTCCTGCGACGGTCTCCAGTCCGTTCAGCTCTGCAATGGAACCCTATGGTGCTGTAAGTACATGTACAAGCATAAAAATAGGGTACTTAAAATAACTTCTGGTTGTACTATACTACTGTGCATTTTTATTTCACATTTATTTAACCAGGTAAGCCAGTTGAGAACAAGTTCTCATTTACAACTGCGACCTGGCCAAGATAAAGCAAAGCAGTGCGACACAAACAACAACACAGAGTTACACATGGAATAAACAAACATACAGTCAATAACACAATAGAAAAAGTATATGTACAGTGTGTGCAAATGAGGTGAGGTAAGGCAATAAATAGGCCATAGTGGCGAAATAATTACAATTTAGCAATTAAACACTGGAGTGATAGATGTGCAGAAGATGAATGTGCAAGTAGAGATACTGGGGTGCAAAGGAGCAAAAAAAATGAAATAACAATATGGGGATGAGGTAGTTGGATGGGCTATTAACAGATGGGCTATGTACCGGTGCAGTGATCTGTGAGCTGCTCTGACAGCTGGTGCTGAAAGTTAGTGAGGGAGATATGGGTCTCCAGCTTCAGTGATTTTTGCAATTCGTTCCAGTCATTGGCAGCAGAGAACTGGAAGGAAAGGTGGCCAAAGGAGGAATTGACGTTGGGGGAGACCAGTGAAATATACCTGCTGGAGTGGGTGCTACGGGTGGGTGCTGCTATGGTAACCAGTGAGCTGAGATAAGGCGGGGCTTTACCTAGCAAAGATTTATAGATGACCTGGAGCCAGTGGGTACGAATATGAAGCGAGTGCCAGCCAACGAGAACATAGGTCGCTGTGGTGGGTAGTATATGGGGCTTTGGTGACAAAACGGATGGCACTGTGATAGACTGCATCCACTTTGCTGAGGCTATTTTGTAAATGACATTGCCGAAGTCGAGGATCGGTTGGATAGTCAGTTTTACGAGGGTATGTTTGGCAGCATGAGTGAAAGATGCTTTGTTTTGCGAAATAGGAATCCGATTCTAGATTTAATTTTGGATTGGAGATGCTTAATGTGAGTCTGGAAGGAGAGTTTACAGTCTAACCAAACACCTAGGTATTTGTAGTTGTCCACATATTCTAAGTCAGAACCGTCCAGAGTAGTGATGCTGGACCGGCAGGCAGGTGTGGGCAGAGATCGGTTGAAGAGCGTGCATTTAGTTTTACTTGCATTTTAGAGCAGTTGGAGGCCACGGAAGGAGAGTTGTATGGCATTGAAGCTCGTCTGGAGGTTTGTTAATGCAGTGTCTAAAGAAGGGCCAGAAGTATACAACATGGTGTCGTCTGCTTGGAGGTGGATCACAGATGACAGATGGATTCTTAATAATAATAATAATAATAATAATAATAATAATAATATTCTTATTGATTGTTTTATTTGTGATTTGGGAATGTTATTCCTCCTACATCATTCAGGTGCCAGAGACTGCATTATGGAGGTGTGGAAAAACGGAATGTTACATCGCAAGATCTCCCTTCCTGAGCAGCTCTGTGGCTCCCCAACTGCCTTCAGCAGCCTTCTGCTCTACCATGAGGTGGGTAGTGTCTGTGGTCATATAGAGATATACAAAGTATTCGGACCCCCCATCAATCTTCACACAATACCCCATAATGACAAAGCAAAAACACATTTTTATAAATTTGAAAAGCTGAGATCACATTTACAGAAGTATTCAGACCTTTTACTCAGTACTTTGTTGAAGCGCCTTTGGCATTGTTTGCAGCCTCGAGTCTTATTGGGTATGACGCTACAAACTTGGCACACCTGTATTTGGGGAGTTTCTCTCATTCTTCTCTGCAGATCCTTGGGATTGGGTTCAAGTCTGTGCTCTTGCTGGGCCACTCAAGGACATTCAGACACTTGTCCAGAAGCCACTCCTGCGTTGTCTTGGCTGTGTGCTTAGGGTTGTTGTCCTGTTGGAAGGTGAACCTTCAACCCAGTCTGAGGTCCTGAGCAGATTATCATCAAGGATCTCTCTGTACTTTGCTCCGTTCAGCTTTCCCTTGAACCTGACTAGTATCCCAGTCCCTGCGGCTGAAGAACATCCCCACAGCATGATGCTGCCACCACCATGCTTCACCGTAGGGATGGTGTCAGGTTTCCTCCAGACGTGACATTTAGCATTCAGGCCAAGGAGTTCAATTTTGGTTTCATCAGACCAGAGAATCTTGTTTCTCATGGTCTGAGACTCCTGTAGGTGCCTTTTGGCAAACTCCAAGCGGGCTGTCATGTGCCTTTTTACTGAGGAGTGGCTTCCGTCTGGACACTACAATAAAGGCCTGATTGGGGGAGTGCTGCAGAGTGGTTGTCCTTCTGGAACATTCTCCCATCTCCACAGAGAAACTGTCAGTGACCATCAGGTACTTGGTCACCTCCCGGGCACAATTCCCTTCTCCCCCGATTGCTCAGTTTGGCTGGGCGGCCAGCTCTAGGACGAGTCTTGGTTCCAAACTTCTTCCATTTAAGAATGATGGTGGCCACTGTGTTCTCGGGGACCTTCAATGCTGCAGAAATGTTTTGGTACCTTTCCCCAGATCTGTGCCTCGACACAATCCTGTCTCAGAGCTGTACAGACAATTCCTTTGACCTCATGGCTTGGTTTTTGCTCTGACATGCACTGTCAACTGTGGGATCTTTATATAGACAGGTGAGCTTTTCCAAATAATGTCTAATCAATTGAATTGACCACAGGTGGACTCCAAGTTGTCAAAATCTCAAGGATGATCAATGATGCACCTGAGCTCAAACATTTCTAAAAACCTGTTTTCGCTTTTTCATTGTGGTAGTATTATTGTTTGTAGATTGAGGGGAAAAAAATATGTAATCAATTTTAGAAGGCTGTAACAAAATGTGGAAAAAGTCAAGGTGTCTGAATAGCTCAGTTGGTAGAGCATGGCGCTTGTAACGCCAGGGTAGTGGGTTCGATCCCCGGGACCACCCATACGTAGAATGTATGCACACATGACTGTAAGTCGCTTTGGATAAAAGCGTCTGCTAAATGGCATATATTATTATTTATATTATTACTCTCCAACTGTACTGTGTGTATATATCTCTATCCATCTATCTATACACACGTACTGAGTATATAAAATGTTAACACCTGCTCTTTCCATGACATAGACTGACCAGGTGAAGCTCTGATCCCTTATTGATGTCACTTGTTAACTCTACTTCAGTCAGTATAGATGAAGGGGAGGAGACGGGTTAAAGAAGGATTTGAGACATGGATTGTGTGCCATTGAGAGTGAATGGGAAATAGATTTAATTCCCTATGAACAGGGTATGGTAGTAGTAGGTGCCAGGCGCACCGGTTTGTGTCAAGAACTGCAACGCTGCTGGGTTTCTCATGCTAAACAGTTTCCCTTGTATATCAAGAATGGTCCACCACCCAAAGGACATCCAGCCAACTTGACACAACTTTAGGAAGCATTGGCGCCAACATGGGCCAAGCATCCCTGTGGAATGCTTTCGACACCTTGTAGAGTCTATGCCCTGACGAATTGAGACTGTTCTGAGGGCAAAAGGGGGTGCAACTCAATATTAGGAAGGTGTACCTAATATTTGCTATACTCCGTGTATAGTCACAAAGGCAATTCAGTTGACGTAAAACACTAACATTTTCCTCCTTTTTGAACAACCCCACGTGTGTGTGTGTGTGATGAGCTGAAATAAAATATCCTCGGAATTTTCCATACACATAAAGCTTATTTCTCTCAAATTTAGTGCACAAATTTGTTTACATCCTTGTTAGTGAGCATTTCTCCAAGATAATCCATCCACCTGCCAGGTGTGGCATATCAAGAAGCTGATTAAAAAGCATGATCATTACACAGGTGCACCTTGTGCTGGAGAAAATAAAATGCCACTCTAAAATGTGCATTTTTGTCACGACACAATGCCACAGATGTCTCAAGTTGAGGGAGTGTGCAATTGGCATGCTGACTGCAGGATTGTCCACTAGAGATGTTGCCAGATAATATAATGTCCGTTTCTCTACCATAAGCCGCCTCAAACGTTGTTTTAGAGAATTTGGCTGTACGTCTACCCGGCCTCACAACCGCAGACCACGTGTTACCACGCCAACCCAGGAACTCCATCTGGTTTCTTCACTTGCGGGATTGTCTGAGATCAGCCACCCTGACAGGTGATGAAACTGAGGAGTTTTTCAGTCTGAAATAAAGCCCTTTTTTGGGGGGGGAAACCTCATCCTGATTGTCTGGGCCTGGCTTCTAAGTGTGTGGGTATGGTAAAAGGCAGAGGTGGGACCAAGTCATTGTTTTTACAAGTCATAAGTAAGTTTCGAGCCTTAGCACTCAAGTCCCAAGTCAAGTCCCAAGTGAAGACAGGCAAGTCTGAGTCAAGTCTCAAGTTCTAAACTTTGAGTTTCGAGTCCTAAACAAGTCATAATGTGCTCTTCACCAAATTTAATACCATTTCATATATTTAACAAGAGTAATAGTTAGCATATTAAATGTACGCAATTCATGAATGCTTTTAAACATATTTATTGTTTTCCAAATAAACTTTATATTTCCATGGAAATAAATTAAATTACCTGCTTGTCAATATGACAACAAAAACTAAATATTGTAGTGCTCTCTCTAGATATACTCTAGACACCTAAAACAATCCTGCCACAAAGTTACAATAATTTATTAAAAGGTACATCAAAACAACTGCTACTGAACTTCAAGTAGGAGTACAATTTGAACACTGGCCTGAATGTCTGTGGAAAAAAAATACAGATCCAAAAGATGGGAGATAACACCTGCACTGCACCCCCCCATATAGCGATTGAGGATCGCTATGGGGCGCAATCGGGCGACGTAGGCTTGTACACAGTCGCCCAACCTTAACACATACACACACAACCTCTCTGTGTGTGGTTACAGTAGGCTAATGTATGTCAATGATTTTAGGGACAGCAGTTGTAGCTCAATCTTAGGTGCGTCTTTCCAAGGGCTCCATTTGAATTCACTCGCCGACTTTCTTCTGCCACACGCAACTTTTTCTCCGTTGGCACAGTTTGATTGGTTGCTGTCCGATTCAAACTGTAATCCGTTAAATGAGTTTTTTTAATAGCATAATTTTTTATATATTTGGGCTTGGGGAGGGTATCAAGTCAGTGAGTCAAAAGGCTCAAATCCAAGTACTAGTCATTGGTGTCAAAGTCGAGTTGCTAGTCTTTTTTGATTTTGTTGAGTCTAAAATCGTAATTTGTGACTCGAGTCCACACCTCTGGTAAAAGGTGCCAGGCGCACCCCTTTGAGCGTGTAAAACTGTGAAATGTGTGTATATATATTTTTCTTATTTTATTATCTCAAATGGAATAATGATGAGGATCAAAGATCATACCCCCAAGACATGGTAACCTCTCACCATATCTGTAATCCTGGTAGCTTCCACATTAAGGTAGAAGTCTTCAGATACATCGACTATTCTTATTTACAATAAAAGTGACTCCAAAATGACACTATGCATTATTTACCATTCATTTCTATTGGGCACATAATAATCAAACAAACCAAATGAACTGTAAATGCATCCAACAAGTTTGTAGAGTCACAAGCTTGATTAAGTCATTGCATGCTAGGAATATGGGACCAAATATTACACTTTTGACTACATTATCTATAAGAATCTTTAGGGGGTGTCAATTTTTAATCCTACCTTTTTTTGAGAAAAAAAAAATATTACCTGTTAAACAATATCTTTCTCTGAGCAATTGTATTACGGTAGTATAAAATAAAATCATTTCCTTTTTTTTGTTGCATACAATAACTCAGTATTTTATTTATTTTATACTCTATTTATTGCTCATCTTTTTTCAAGGGTGTCAATAATTTCAGACCCCACTGTATGTACATAGTATGTCATAGTTTACATACAGCCTACTACGAGGTCTGAGCTACTTTGACATGGTATGGGAGTGATGATTGGAGCCGTGTTGTGTACCGTACGTGTTTCAGAGGGAGCAGCTGTGGACGGCCTGTATAGACGTAGGGGAGCTGTGTGTGTGGCACCTCGGGGAGCTCACCAAGCCTTTCCAGAGGATCCAGCTGCCTGACTGTGCAGGCGTCACCTGCCTTATTAAGGTCAAAAACCAGGTGAGATTGTCTGTAGACTGCACTGTAGGAGGAAAATGAGTGTGCTTCTATTCTACTCTACTGTACTTTCTATAAGATGGCATTGCTTGGATACTCCACTGGATTAGTTACATTACTTAGTTCTGTATTAAGGTATTATGTGAAAGTTTAACCTAGGTTTAAAGTATTAACAGGCCCAAATCACCATGGGTTCCCTTTCCCGCTCCTTTCCCGCCTTTTTCATATTTTTTTCCCGCTTTAAAAAAATACTGACTAGATCATTCCTATCACAATGCACTCTGGCATGTCAATTGTCAATTCAGCATGTCTTAAAACCAGAAATGAGATGTGTCCTTTATGGTGATGAAATAATCTGTTAACCGGTCCTGTCAGATCTGGGTTGGGGGCCGAGGTTGGAGTTCGGGGAAGTCCAGGGGGAAGATCTACGTAGTGGATGCCCAGCGACACACGGTGGAGAAGGAGCTGGTAGCTCACACAGACTGTGTCCAGGCACTGTGCTCCGCAGAGGACCGCTATGTGCTGAGTGGGGCAGCCCGTGAGGACGGAAAGATAGCCATCTGGAAAGTGGAGTAACTTGAGTGAAAATTCAACACTGCCACCTGGTAGCTGGGGGTCAGAACAGGATCGTGTTCAGTAGGCACCAAACCGTAGAAAATGGACTGAAACAGGAACTTGTTCAATAAGAAACGCTCAAATTGTTTTGCTAAGGTGTGCCCTAATAACCCAGGTGATTATGAACAGTTGGGAAATCAACTCTTGTCATGATTTGTGATTGCCTGTGGATGGATGACCAACCCAAAGTTCACCTGATTGCATAGGATGTCTTTTAATTGATGGGAATAAACTTTCCAACCTATAGTTTTAAACGCATGTATCTTATTGTTTATGTTCAATGGAAACTATTTAGGTATTTGTTTCATTAGTCCATTGTTGATATAATCCCAACATGTTTTGAATATCAGAAATACATTTTTCAAGATATTTAATTTAAAAAATACTGAAATACTGCCGTTGTGATGCATTTTTGGACTATATCAGCAATGGACTAATGAAACAAATACCAAAACAGTTTTGGGTGTCATTTTCCTTTTAAGCGGTACACTGCTTATTGTATTATTTACATCAAAGGAGGAACCTTAGATGTTTTTATATTGGGATGCTTCACAGGTTACTCACATCCAAATAAGTATTTCATATTTAATGTATGTGCTTTTTCTTCTAAATATGTTTTTGTATGTTTAATACACTCAACCCAAACTATGCATTTTAGTGTTATTAAAATGTTTAATGTATTTGTCTCAGTCTTCATATAACATGACACAAGCTACTTCTTCTAACATTTTAAATGAACAAGTGAAATATTTTCCATTAATATTAGTGTTTCTTGTATATTCTTTATAGTAGAATATATTGTTTTGTAATATGCCTTTTGCCACCAGGGGACAGTACAGCCTCTATTACATTTTAATTCACATCCCAGAACTGTCTTCTGTAAACTGTTTGAGTAGGCTACATGTCATGAGATTGATATTGTAATGACAAACTAAATACTTTAATTTCTCTATATAGCGATTTGGTGGAACAAGCTTCCCCGTAACATCAGGACAGCCGAGTCCCTGCCCATCTTCTGAAAACTCCTGAAAACCTACAGTACCTTTTCAAAAAGTATTTTGATTCATCCCACAGCACAACAACAATATTCAGCTCTACTACCATTTATTTTTTATTTTTGAGGATTATAACATTTTAACCCTCTTGGCCCATATATAATCAGATGTAATAATTTGGCTGCCTTCATGAAGTAATCTTTCTTCAGATTTGTATTAAATCCCGTTACGGTGGCTACAGGCAAGCCCGTATCTACATCATCTGAGAATCCTCTCATTAATCACACCAGCAGATGGCAAAATCATCAAAGTCATCATCCAAATGCCAGAGTATTCCAATTTTTATTATCTAACTGTTGCCAGCTCTACAAATATAAATCCCTCTCCTCTCTGTGTTCATACAATGCAACACATAAACAATCACAGACCACATTTTAAATCCAGCTGTAGATTAGAGACGGGGGATTTTTAAAAACAATGTTTTTTGGTCATAACTACAACTTTGCTATGAGTTGTTGTAATTGAATCCAGGGACGTCTAAGACCTTTTTGAGGTTGAATCTATAATACTAGGATTACATTACACAGGGGCCCCGTTGAATCAAGCATCTATACATAAAGTCATTTAGCAGACACTCATATCCAGAGCGACTTAGTCACAATTAGGGTTAAGTGCCTTGCTCAAGGGCACAATTCAACAGATTTTTTCTACCTAGTCAGCTCGGGGATTCGAACCAGAAACCTTTCGGTTACTGGCCCAGTGCAGGTAGCTACTATGGGTAGGCTACCTGCTACCAACACACAGACTGGGTGACCGCAACAAGATTAGTCCAACACACATCATGACATCATTTATACACACATACAGTATATAACAGGAAGACTCCTCCCCTCACAGACATATCAATTCCCAGAAGAAGTATTGTGTGTGTGGGCTGGTAATGGCTGGAGCAGAATAAGTGGTAAGTTATCAACAACATCAAACACATGGTTTCCATGCGTTTGATGCCATTCCATTCGCTCCGTTCCAGACATGAGCCGTCCTCCCCTCAGCAGCCTACACGGTTCCCTACACAGTGCACTACTTTAGATCTGGGCCCTTGTCAAAAGTAATGCACTATATAGGGAATAGGATGCCATTTGGGACCTTGCTACGCAGAGTAAGGTCTGGTTGCTGGTCATATAGTGTTGCTTCATAATGGCTGATAGTGGGGGTGTTTTTTTCACAGACTATTTGTATTTACAGTAAAAGGCCATGAAATATTGAAGATGAAAATTACCTAGCAAAACTGCATTACCAATTTACCAAACCATTATGTAAGATGGTCTTGGAGCACCATTGTCCTGACCTGGGTCTCTGTAATTTTTCTGTAAACCTGTTTTCTGTAAATCATGGGGATTGGATGATTCACTATGCCAAGGGTTACTCCGTTTGGAAGCTTTTAATACTCATAGTGTGTGGGTGATTGTGCATAAGGAATAGGAATCTGCCTCTTTTTTTTATGAGTCCGCACAGAACACTGCTGAGTGAACAACCACTTGCTATCGGCAGAGAGGGATGGATGGATGTATGCACAGTATGTGGCAGTTGAACCGAGAGGGGTCTTTATTCTGTGTTTGCCAAATGGATGGAACTCTACCATATCTAACAGTATCCCTTCCTTCTATTTGATAGGCAAAATGGTTGGCTACACATATGTACATAGTGGCAAGAAAAAGTATGCGAACCCTTTGGAATTACCTGGATTTCTGCATAGATTTGTCATGAAATTTGATCTGATCTTCATTTAAGTCACAACAATCGACAGTCTGCTTAAACTAATAAAACAAACAACTATACGTTTTCATGTCTTTATTGAACAGACTGTAAACATTCACAGTGCAGTGTGGGAAAGGTATGTGAACCCTTGGTTTCTAACTGGTTGACCCTCCTTTTTGCAGCAAGAACCTCAACCAAACATTTTCTGTCGTTGGGGATCAGACCTGCACAACGATCAGGAGGAATTTTGGACCATTCCTCTTTACAAAATGGTATCAGTTCAGCAATATTCTTGGGATATCTGATGTGAACCACTCTTTTGAGGTCATGCCAACGCATCTCAATCAGGTTGAGTTCAGAACTCTGACTGGGCCAGTCCAGAAGGAGTATTTTCCTCTGTTAACCATTCTGTTGATTTACTTCTGTGTTTTCGGTCGTTGTCCTGTCGCATCACCCAACTTCTGTTGAGCTTCAATGGTGGACATTCTCCTGCAAAATGTCTTGATAAACTTGGGAATTCATTTTTCCGATGATAGCAAGCTGTCCAGGCCCTGAGGCAGCAAAGCAGCCCCAAACCATGATGCTCCCTCCACCATACTTTACAGTGGGAATGAGGTTTTGATGTTTGTGTTCTGTGCCTTTTTTTTTCTCCACACATAGTGTTGTGTGTTCCTTCCAAACAACTCAACTTTAATTTCATCTGTCCATAGAATATTTTGCCAGTAGCACTGTGGAACATCCAGGTGCTCTTTTGCAAACCTCAGATGTGCAGCAATGTTTTTTTTGGACAGCAATGGCTTCTTCCGTGGTGTCCTCCCATGAACACCATTCTTGTTTACTGTTTTACGTATCGTAGACTCACCAGAGATGTTAGCATGTCCCAGAGATTTATGTAAGTCTTTAGCTGACATTCTAGGATTCTTCTTAACCTCATTGAGCATTCTGCGCTGTGCTCTTGCAGTCATCTTTGCAGGACAGCCACTCCTAGGGAGAGTAGCAACAGTGCGGAACTTTCTCCATTTATAGACAATTTGTCTTACCGTGGACTGATGAAAATCGAGGCTTTTATAGATACTTTTGTAACCATTTCCTGCTTTATGCAAGTCAACAATTCTTGATCTTAGGTCTTTTGAAATCTATTTTCTTCAAGGCCTGGTTCACATCAGGCAATGCTGCTTGTGAATAGCAAACTGAAATTGTGTTTTTTTTTTATAGGTCACGGCAGCTCTAGCCAACATCTCCAATCTCGTCTCATTGATTGGATTCAAGGTTAGCTGACTCCTGACTCCAACTAGCTTTTGGAGAAGTCATTAGCCTAGGGGTTAACATACTTTCCCCAACCTACACTGAATGTTTAAATGATGTATACAATATAGACAAGAAAAATACAATTTGTGTGTTATTAGTTTAAGCACAACATGTTTGTCTATTGTTGTGACTTAGATGAAGATCAGATCAAATTTATGACCAATTTATGCATAAATCCAGATAATTCCAAAGGGTTCACATACTTTTTCTTGCCACCATAGTTCAGGCCATGGTGGGTACTGTTAGTTGTATTGAAGTTCCATTGAGTCTCTCTTTATCAAGAGTCCTCGCACTCAACTATTGTATCACACACTTTATCATATGGAGTGGGAATTATGTTTCCCTTATATATATGATGGATACCACAGTAGTGCACATCCATCACAACACCCATATAGGACTTCAGGTAAGCATTGAATCATTACTGTAATGACAAGATATCAGTCATACACTTACTCTTTGTGGTGGAAATCCAGCAACAACAAAAAACATAGTTGTGATTTCCTCAAAAGAGAATGAGGAGAGTCCGGTTACCAGTGAACAGGTGTTGCTGGCCTTGTACCCCTCCGATGTGGGGGAAGGGTGATGCAATTAGTAAATCGTGGCCCTTTTTGTTGATACATAAATCAGTCTCCAGGTAACTTGACTCCACTGCATGCAGACAGTGTATGCGCCAATGCACACATCATGTCATCAACTTTACTTTGTCCTATAATGGTAGGGTTGGAGTATATGACCCTAGATATGTAGGCTAGCTAGGCTACTTTAGGGGCAACCCCTTCTACTTGAAATGAAACATACTTGTGGTGTGTGAACAAATTGTGTGCAGAGAAGTAGGATAGCAAGTGGTCATTCAGTCAAATACATACACACACACAACCACATAAATAGAAACTAAATAAAACCTTTTGAAAAATGATAAGATCGATTCAAATATATGCAATAACAGCTATGTTCAAAATTATACAGTAGCGTATAACATACAGAACTGCTTAAAATGATTATTACATTAGCAGCTCACAGTGGATTTTGTCATTGTCAAAAAAAAATCGACTTTTGGGGCAGCCTTAAGTTTTAGAACGTTACATTGTAGCCTTTGATGTCAAGTATTACAGTAATTCCTGGGGCATCGCAAAATGAATCACCATGACTTTAAACATTTCAAGTAGAATGCTGTTTTAAAGTAACACTCAAGGTGTGGCGGCATGAATGTTTGGTGAGTGTGTGGCATTGCCTGCTACAGTTTTTCTAACGCCTGCCTGCTTCACAATTTTCCTGTGAGGGGTGTAGTTGCTTCAACTGTAGGCCGGTTGTTCCTGTCAGCCATATTGGAATGCTCGGCTCAGGATGGGGAATATACAGAACTCAACGAGCCTGGAGTGGTGGGCAGAGAAAGGAGAGCGCACGAACCGCTAAGCAACTTCAGTTTTTAACGGATTTAAAACACATATAAACGAGGAATTAAACCGGTTAACTAAAGTGAATTGATCCGACACGCGAATCGGAAAGGACAAAGTGAGTACAGTCATGTTTATTATATTATATTTTTATGTAAAATGTAGGCGGCTTCCAGTTGAAGCCTGTGTGTGTGATGGAGGATTTGCTGTGCCGACACTGACGTTTTCTTCACATACAATTATAAGTTATTTTCCATATCAGTTAATATTCTGAGGTAATGCTCAATCATTGGTGTTGTCGCTCAATTGATACTTCATCGCTATAATGTGCCAAACGTAACAGTAACGGTAACCAATTCAAGCTAACAAAAAAATGTTGGTTGTCATTGATTAAATCTTCAGGAAAGTAACGTTACTGTACATTTAATAGTTAACAATGACTCGGGAATCTCCAGAAATGGTTGTATATTACATTTCTTTCCACAATATGATCTTAAAGTCTTAGAGCATGGTCTTCAATTATTGTTTCGTTTGTGGAGTCTATCTAGACTACCTTTCTGAGAGATGTATGTGGTAACTATAGGTAGCCTAGCCTATGGGTGTTTCCTGAAGATTTGTGATTCGCTACAGTTACACCCATGTGAAGCCTACGGCTGCCATTATTTGACTATTGCCGTGGAATTCTTGTTACTGTTTACAACTGTAAGCTTCGCGTAGCCCGAGGCCCTTTAAATTACAGTGCAGTGAAGGCCTGTATTTTTAGGAGCAGTGAGTGACTCCTGAGTGTAAACCACCAGGCATATATTGTCATTGTTAGGCTACTTTTATTTCATTTAGCCGAAATCCAGGAGACTCGTGAATGTGATAGGATAGTCTGACGTTCATGTTATACATTATGAAATAAGTCTATATATCACATTCTCTCTCTCTCTCTCTCTCTCTCTCTCTCTCTCTCTCTCTCTCTCTCTCTCTCATATATATACACACACACAAAAATGTGAAATCGGTTTTTGATATGCCATATGACCTTGGTCTGCCATAATATTGTGTTCGTGTTGACTATCCCAATGTTTTTCAGGGACGTTCCAAACATCTACTTGTCTGCTTGAAACTCACAATAAACCTCTGTAAAGAGTGAAGGGTGGGACAGTATTGCACTCTGGGCCACTTGATTAAGTGTCTCGGAGTAGGAGTGCTGATCTAGGATCAGGTTAACCTTGTCCATAATAGTCTGAATTATTACAATTTAAATGGCAATACTGATCCTAGATCAAAACTCCTACTCTGAGACACTTGACAAATAAAGGACCAGATCCCCCACTTTTGAAAGTACACTTTCAGAGCCAGGAGAGCAGATGTGTAGACAGATACAGACTTCATGATGACACAGAAACAAACACTTGTACAGTTTGTAATCTAATGGCTTGGCAGTAATAAGGGGGATGAAAGGAAACATACAGACTTTGATTTGACTCATTCATTGCTTAATGAATTCATTCCAAGACTTCCAGGGGCCACTTGGTGGGTGTCTGTCAGTATGCATGCATACGTGACATTGTCCACTGAGTAGGCCTAGACCTAACCATGCTCATCATATCCACCTCAGGCAAGTTGGGATCCCACACGGACATAGGCTATATTCCACATCATCCTCCTTATTCTGCCTATTGTTGTTTTAGCTGCAGAGGAAGAGGAGCTGTGCCTGTAGCAGCGGCTGTGACAGGAAGGACAAATTAACAATGTTCTCCAGTTGTGCTGCTGCATTCTGCATTAGATTGGCCTTCCAGGATGCAGCCTAGCCTGGCTGTCTCACACACACAAGACACACTGTCCCTCAGGATTCTGGGGGGGAAACGCCTTTTTCCTCTCTACTCAGCGGCAGCAGTTTCATATTGTGTGTGTGAGAGATTGAGAAGAGAGAGGATTTGCTGTGCTGTGATGCAGCTGTGGCTATTATGTGAATTGTTGTGTTGCATTTTGACCTGATGAACTGCAGTGGTAGAAAACATGTTTCACAAACACAGGTTTTAGAGTAGGTCTGTTCTGCTGCTGGCATTTATAATGGACACGTTGGAGTTCCAGCCTCAGATCCCTAAACCATAATTACAAAACAAAGATGGAGTGTCTTTGTGTGTCTGTGTCCATTTTGAACACTTTGTTTCATTATTCTCTCCATTTCTTTGGTCGGAGGCGTAAATAACAGATTAACATCAAGTTTATTGCTTCCATTCGGTCTGCAGCATGGTTTCACAGCCAGCATCATGTTGCAGTTCACCCCAAGTTTAATTGACTCCAGTTTCCCTCTGATCATAGCTTGTATGTTTCGTGGATGTGTTCATTCATAACTCTTTGAACTATCTCTGTGAGAATGGATGAGTTGATTGAAAACAGTTGTTGTTTTCAGTCTGTATGTAAATGCCTGCGTGTGTGATCGTCCTCTATTATAACTATATTATAAACTATATTATATATTAAGCAATAAGGCCTGGGGGGAGGTGTGGTATATGGCCAATATACCACGGCTAAGGGCTGTTCTTAAACACGTCCAATGTAATTAGAGCAGTAAAAATAAATGTTTTGTCATACCCGTGGTATATGGTCTGTTATACCATGGCTGTCAGCCAATCGGTATTCTGGGCTCGAACCACCCAGTTTATAATATATTATAAAGTGTACTGTGATAGCCTTAGCAGCATAATCTTAAATGAATAGTGTGGAGGATACTGGCTACTGGTTACTGTATTGGCTGACTGACCTGTCAATTGAAGTCAATGACTATGTGAGGCTCCTTGACAGCCTTTATTCTCTTCCTCTATTAAGTCTCAATTAGGAATATTGTGTTGTCTTACACTGTGGAAAAAAACACAAAAACAACCATATATTGTGAAAAAACCCAGTGTGGATAAACTGAGGTATTGTCGAATTAAATAGAAGTTTATTGGTTACATACACAGATTTGCAGGTGCAGCGAAGTGCTAGTGTTTCCTACTCCAACAGTGCAGTAATACCTACCAATTAAAAACAATACTCACAAAAATCTGAAATATCAGAACGAGATGTCAGAGACCGGAATATAAATATAGTAGTATGTGGACACCTGCTCGTCAAACATCTCATTCCAAAATCATGGGCATAAATATGGAGTTGGTCCCCCCTTTAACTGCTATAACAGCCTCCAATCTTCTGTGAAGGCGTTCCACGATGTTGCAACATTGCTGTGGGGACTTGCTTCCATTCAGCCACAAGAGCATTGTGAGGTCGGGCTCTGATGTTGGGCGATTAGGCCTGGCTCGCAGCCAGCGTTCAAATTCATCCCAAAGGTTACCAATGGGGTTGAGGTCAGGGCTCTGTGCAGTCCAGTTCTTCCACACGATCTCGACAAACCATTTCTGTATGGGCGTCACTTTGTGAACGGGGGGCATTGTCATGCTGAAACAGGAAAGAGCCTTCCCCAAACTGTTGCCATAAAGTCCGAAGCACAGAATCGTCTAGAATGTGTATGCTGTAGCGTTAAGATTTCCCTTCACTGGAAGGGGTCTAGCCCGAACCATGAAAAACAGCTCCAGACTATTATTCATCCTCCACCAAACTTTACAGTTGGCACTATGCATTGGGCAGGTAGCGTTCTCCTGGCATCCTCCAAACCCAGATTCGTCCAGATGGTGAAGCGTGATTCATCACTCCAGAGAACGTGTGTCCACTGCTCCAAAGTCCAATGGCGGCGAACTTCACACCACTCCAGCCAACGCTTGTTATTGCGCATTGTGATTTTAGGCTTGTGTGTGGCTGCTCGGCCATGGAAACTCATTTCATGAAGCCCCTGCTGAACAGTTATTGTGCTGACAGTGCTTCCAGAGGCAGTTTGGAACTCTGTAGTGAGTGTTGCAACCGAGGACAGACGATTCTTATGGGTTATGCGCTTCAGCACTTGCCGGTCTCGTTCTGTGAGCTCGTGTGACCTACTACTTCGCGGCTGAGCTGTTGTTGCTCCTAGACATTTTCACTTCAGATTAACAGCACTTTGACAGCAGGGCAGAAATTTTACGAACTGACTTGTTGGAAAGGTGGCATCCTATGACAGTGCCACGTTGAAAGTCACTGAGCTCTTCAGCAATGCCATTCTACTACCAATGTTTGTCTATGGAGATTGCATGGCTGTGTGCTGTATTTTTATACACTTGTCAGCAATGAGTGTGGCTGAAATAGCCAAGTCCACTCATTTGAAGGCGTCCTCATACTTTTGTATATACAGTGTCTTCAGAAATTATTTATACCCCTCAACTTATTCCACATTTTGTGTTACAGCTTGAATTCAATATCTCACCCATCTACACACAATACCCCACAATTACAAAGTGAAAACATGTTTTTAGAAAATCTTGCGAATATACTGAAATTTAAATTTAAAGTATTCACACCCCTAAGTCAATGCATGATAAAATCACCTTTGGCAGTGATTACAGCTGTGAGTCTTTCTTTGTAAGTCTCTAAGAGATTTGCACACCTGGATTGTTCA
This sequence comes from Oncorhynchus keta, assembly GCF_023373465.1. Lineage (NCBI taxonomy): Eukaryota > Metazoa > Chordata > Actinopteri > Salmoniformes > Salmonidae > Oncorhynchus > Oncorhynchus keta. Next base: position 22,404,350 of record NC_068439.1, read on the forward strand.
ATATCTGCACATTATCTTTTTAAATTGAACCTTTATTTAAGCAGGCAAGTCAGTTAAGAACAAATTCTTATTTACAATGACGGCCTACACTGGCCAAACCCGGATGACGCTGGGCCAATTGTGTGACACCCTATGGCACTCCCAATCACAGCCGGTTGTGATACAGCCTGCATTCAAACCAGGGGGTCTGTAGTGACCTTCTAGCACTGAGATGCAGTGCCTTAGACCACTGCCCCACTCAGGAGCCCATTATTCTTTATAAAATTCTTCAAGTTCTGTCAAGTGTATAGTTGATCATTACAAGACAGCCATTTTCAAGTCTTGTCATAGGTTTTCAAGTAGATTTAAGTCAACTTTGCCACTCAGGAACATTCACTCTTGTTCTTGGCAAGCAACTCCAGTGTAGATTTGGCCTTGTGTTTTAGGTTATTGTCCTGCTGAAAGGTGAATTAGTCTCCCAGTGTCTGTTGGTAAACAGATTAAGCCAGGTTTTCCTCTAGGATTTTGCCTGTGCTTTCTTCCTCCTCAATAACTTCCCTGTCCTTAATTATAAGCATTACATTTACACACCCATAACATAATGCAGCTCCCAATATGCTTGAAAATATAGAGAGTGGTACTCAGTAATGTGTTATATTTGGGACAAATCAAATACAACACTTTGTATTCAGGACAAAAAGTTAATTGCTTTGCCAATTATTTTTCCAATAAAACTTTAGTGCCTTGATGCAAACAGGATGCATGTTTTGTAATATTTTTATTCTGTACAGGCTTCCTTCTTTTCACCGTGTCATTTAGATTAGTATTGTGGAGTAACTATATTGTTGTTGATCCATCCTCAGTTTTCTCCTAACACAGCAATTAAACTCTAACTGTTTTAAAGTCACCATTGGTGTCATTGTGAAATCCCTGAGCTGTTTCCTTCCTCTCTGGCAACTGAGTTAGGAAGGACGCCTGTATCTTTGTAGTGACTGGGTGTATTGATACACCATCCAAAGTGTCATTCAAAACTTAACCATGCTCAAAGAGATATTCAGTGCCTACTTTTTTTAAATGTATACCCATCTACCAATAGATGCGAGGCATTGGATAACCTCCCTGGTCTTTGTGGTTGAATCTGTGTTTGAAATTCACTGCTCGACTGAGGGACATTAGATAATTATATGTGTGTAGTACAGAGATGAGGTAGTCGTTCAAAAATCATGTTAAATACTTATTGCAACTTACTATATGACTTGATAAGCAAATGTGTACTCCTGACCTTATTTAGGCTTTCCATAATAAAGAGGTCGAATACTTATTGACTCAAGACATTACATTTTTTCATTTTTAATTAATGTGTAAAAAACAAACAAACAAAAAAAACATTAGGAACACCTGCTCTTTCCATAACATAGACTGACCAGGTGAATCCAGGTGAAGCTATGATCCCTTATTAATGTCACTTCAATCAGTGTAGATTAAGGGGAGGTGACCGGTTAAAGAATGATTTTTAAGCCTTGAGACAATTGAGACATGGATTGTGTATGTATGTGTGCCATTCGGAGGGTGAATGAGCAAGACAAAAGATTTAAGTGCCTTTGAACGGGCTATGGTAGAAGTTTTTTTTTACACCTTTATTTAACGAGGCAAGTCAGTTAAGAACACATTCTTATTTTCAATGACGGCCTAGGAACGGTGGGTTAACTGCCTCGTTCAGGGGCAGAACAACAGATTTTCACCTTGTCAGCTCGGGGGATTCAATCTTACAGTTAACTAGTCCAACACAATAACAACCTGCCTCTCTCTCGTTGCACTCCACGAGAAGACTGCCTGTTACGCGAATGCAGTAAGCCAAGATAAGTTGCTAGCGAGCATTAAACTTATCTTATAAAAAACAATCAATCATAATCACTAGTTAACTACACATGGTTGATGATATTACTAGATATTATCTAGCGTGTCCTGCGTTGCATAGAATCTGACTGAGCATACAAGTATCTGACTGAGCGGTGGTAGGCAGAAGCAGGTGCATAAACATTCATTCAAACAGCAGTTTCTTGCGTTTTGCTAGCAGCTCTTCGTTGTGCGTCAAGCATTGCGCTGTTTATGACTTCAAGCCTATCAACTCCCGAGATGAGGCTGGTGTAACCGAAGTGAAATGGCTGGCTAGTTAGCGAGCGCTAATAGCGTTTCAAACGTCACTTGCTTTGGGACTGTGGTTGTTTCCCTTGCTCTGCACGGGTAACACTGCTTCGAGGGTGGCTGTTGTCGTTGTGTTCCTGGTTGGAGCCCAGGGAGGAGCAAGGAGAGGGAGGGAAGCTATACTGTTACACTGGCAATACTAAAGTGCCTATAAAAACATCCAATAGTCAAAGGTTAATGAAATACAAATGTTATAGAGGGAAATAGTCCTATAATTCCAATAATAACTAATACCTAAAACTTCTTACCTGGGAATATTGAAGACTCATGTCAAAAGGAACCACCAGCTTTCATATATTCTCATGTTTTGAGCAAGGACCTTAAACGTTAGCTTTTTTACATAGCACATATTGCACTTTTACTTTCTTCCCAAACACTTTGTTTTTGCATTATTTAAACCAAATTGAATGTTTCATTATTTATTTGAAGCTAAATTGATTTTATTGTTGTTTTATCTAAGTTAAAATAAGTGTTCATACAGTATTGCTGTAATTGTCATTATTACAAATACGTTTTTTTTTTTTTTAATCGTCCGATTTAATCGGTTTCGGCTTTTTTGGTCCTCCAATAATCGGTATCGCTATCAGCGTTGAAAAATCATAATCGGTCGACATCTAGTTTGGACAGTATATTATATGTAACTGAGTGGGTGGATGAATCAGTTGAACACACCTGACCAGACAGTGGCGTATTGTTACATGTATTAAAAGCTCTGAATGGTCAAGTGGCCTTATAGCATTTACTGCGATGCAGCCTCCGCAGACTTCAGGGCTTTCATACTTCTTGCGCTTAGTCAAGCACAGCAGAGCTATTGTGAAGGAAGTTGTCAAGGAAGTGACTGTGTTTATACAGGACGTACCGCCCCCACCTACCATCAACCAATCATGTCAATGCGGAGCTATGCGGAGCTATGCCCTCCGCATTGTTACAAAATTTGAGAGGCGCACGGCAATGTGGTACGGAGGTCAATTTGGCCTGCACAAGCCTCCAGAGGCTCAGCAATTGCGTCACACCCTCCATACGGAGCCTCCGACCACATTTTTGGATCAACCATAAATTGACTTTTAGACATTCAGACCTGGTCTGTGTCCTAAATGGCACCCATATGCATCCTATAGGGCTCTGGTCAAAAGTATGGCACTTTGTAGGGAATATGGTGCCATTGTAGCCCTGGTCTTCTGCAGTGTCTGGGAGATGGTGTTTTTGACCTTTAGTTTGAATCCATTCATAATGCGTTTAACATACAGTCATGCTACTAATATTATACGGCTGTAAGTCAAAGCATCACCTTTCACTGGTGGCGAGGACAACGTTACAGTGGTTAGACATTTTGGATTTATGTTTGTAATCCTGTGGTGTGCTTTGAGCATCATGGGGAAGTTGCTACTCCTCTTTCCATTCAAATCATTCTCAATGTTTCTGAAAGAAAAATGGTTCCACATGTCCATGGTCTGAATGCCCCTGGGCATAGTGTTGTGCTTGGTTTAGATTAATACAGTACAGTTAATCCTGGTACACATTTAATCAACCTCAATGGACATAAACAAATCTAACAACTTCCAGGTCTTTTTCCATGAGTGGTTTCTTTGTAAAGGGGCTAAAATGGCAGAGGAAGGAGATGGGGGAGCTAAAGTGAACCCAAACTACTACCCTCCACTACACTCCACTAGCCTCCACTAATCTCCACTAGCCTCCACTACCCTGACTATGTTTCCCCTCAAGCTAAAGGTTCCAGTGTTCTTTCTGTCTGCATCCCAAATGGAATCCTATTCCCTAAATAGTGCACTACTTCTAACACTATATATGTTTGTTTCCCATTTCAAATCATTTAGCTACGGTGTGTCCTGGCCTAGTGAACACTCCCCCGGCCCGGGCCTACTGTGGCCTTAGCAGGCAGGATCAAGGACAGGAAGAGGAAAACAAACAAAGCCAGGTCTGTCTGCCAGCCTTTCTCTTCCATCCAGGAGATGAAGATCTATGCAGAGCATGTCAGGGACCACAGTGTAGCCTCTGAGAGATATACGAAATACCCCCACTACCATTTCTCTTTGCATGTTTAGCTATCACATATGCAGCACATACCCTGCATGTCAACTCCCTCTAAAGGTAAATAGAAGACAATATACAGTAGGCAGTCACATATGTTTTCTTACATAGAAGAGGACAGGGCAGGTTGCAGTAGGCACAATGAAGGAAAGCTTCTGTAGTGTGTAGGCACATCTGTTTTTTACATGGAAGACCATTGCTTTGACTTCCGGCTGTAATGGAAAGACAATAGCCATTTCTTAGCCTAGATCGGGACGGGGTCGTGTACTGTCTCACCTGCAGTCAGGATATAGGCTATTTGGGACAGTGAGAAGCCATAGAGGAAGGCTAAGGTGGTCAGTCAGACACTTGAGACCTGTACTGAATGTGTCTAGACTATCTTTAGCGAGCTGCCTGGCTTCTCAGAACTTTTCATACCGTGCGTTCTACTGGAAGGTAAGGACCACCCAGCCTCACTGTCATGCTGTCTGTCTGGATCAGGGGTGAGTCTCACTGTCATGCTGTCTGTCTGGATCAGGAGTGAGTCTCACTGTCATGCTGTCTGTCTGGATCAGGGGTGAGTCTCACTGTCATGCTGTCTGTCTGGATCAGGGGTGAGTCTCAATGTCATGCTGTCTGTCTGGATCAGGGGTGAGTGTATCCCTGGGCATCTAGGTTTAGATACCTTGACCAGGAAGTATTGAACAGCAATACAAGATGGGATAAACACACTGACTCTCTCAGCCCAACTATTCCTCACTGACATTTATCCAGGCTGGTTGGAGAACTAGGACCAGAATGTTGTGGTCGGCGAACACTGGAATGCGTTACATATTCATTAAAAAAATTAATAATAATAACATTCTTGTTTTTTGAATTAGACTTCTAATAGTTTTCATACAGTTGTACTGTAGTACAGTACATTCAGAAAGTATTCAGAGAACTTGACTTGTCTCTCATTTTGTTACATTACAGCCTTATTCTAAAATGGATTAAATACATTTTTTATCTCATCAATCTACACACCATAATGACAAAGTGAAAACAGGTTTTTCATTTTTTTTGCAAATGTATAAAATATAAAACATAAATAAGTATTCAGACCCTTTGCTATGAGACTCTAAAAATGAGCTCAGGTGCATCCTGTTTCCATTGATCATTCTTAAGATATTTGTACAACTAGATTGGAGTCCACCTGTGGTAAATTCAATTGATTGGACAAGATTTGGAAAGGCACACACCTGTCTCTATAAGGTCCCATAGTTGACAGTGCATGTCAGAGCAAAACCAAGCCATGAGGTCGACGGAATTGTCCGTAGAGCTCCGAGACAGGATTGAGTTGAGGCACAGATCTGGGGAAAGGCACCAAAACTTTTCTGCAGTATTGAAGGTCCCCAAGAACACAGTCGCTTCCATCACTCTTAAAATGAAAGAAGTTTGGAACCACCAAGACTCTTCCTAGAGCTGGCTGCCTGGCCAAATTGAGCAATCGGTGGAGAAGGGCCTTGGTCAGGGAGGTGACCAAGAATCCGATGGTCACTCTGACAGAGCCCCATAGTTCCTCTATGGAAATGGGAAAACCTTGCATAAGGACAACCATCTCTGCAGCTCTACACCAATCAGGCCTTTATGGTAGAGTGGCCAGACGGAAGCCACTCCTCAATAAATTGCACATGACAGCCGCTTGGAGTTTGCCAAAATGCACCTAAATTACTCTGACCAGGAGACACAAGATTCTCTGGTCTGATGAAACCAAGATTAAACTAGTTGGCCTTAATGCCAAGTGTCATGTCTGGAGGAAACCTCGCACCTTCCCTACGGTGAAGCATGGTTGGGACAGCATCATGCTGTCGGGATGTTTTTCAGTGGCAGGGACTGGGAGACTAGTCAGGCTCGAGGGAAAGATGAACGGAGCAAAGTACAGAGATCCTTGATGAAAATCTGCTCAGGACTGGGGCTAAGGTTCACCCTCCAACATGACAATGACCCTAAGCACACAGCCAAGACACCCCAGGAGTGGCTTCAGGACAAGTCTCTGAATGTCCTTGAGTGGCCCAGCCAGAGCCCGGACTGGAGCCCGATCGAACATCTCTGGAGAGACCTGAAAACAGCTGTGCAGCGACGCTCCCCATCCAACCTGACAGAGCTTGAGAGGATCTGCAGAGAAGAATGGGAGAAATTCCCCAAATACAGGTGTGCCAAGCTTGTAGCGTCATACCGAAGAAGACTCCAGGCTGTAATCGCTGTCAAAGGCGCTTCAACAAAGTACTGAGTAAAGGGTCTGAATACTTATGTAAATGTCATATTTCAGTTTTTTGGGGTCATTATGTGGTATTCATTGAAGATTATTGAGGAGAAAAAAAATATGAAATCCTTTTTAGAATAAGGCTGAAAAGTAACAACCCTTTCCGTCTCTCTCCCTTTTCTTTCTTTCTCCCTTTCCGTCTCTGTCCCTTTCCGTCTCTGTCCCTTTCCGTCTCTCTCCCTTTCCGTCTCTCTCCCTTTCCGTCTCTTCCTGTCCATATCTCCCAGTCTCCCTTTCCATCTCATTCCCTTTCTCTCTCTTTCCCTTTCCATCTCTCTCCCTCGCTCCCTTTCCATCGCTCTCTCTTTCCACCACCTTCTTTCCATGTCTCTTCCTCTCAATCTCTCCCTTTCTCCCTTTCCTTCTCTCTCCTTACCGTCTCTCTCCCTTTCCCTCTCTTCCTGTCCATATCTCCCAGTCTCCCTTTCCATCTCATTCCCTTTCTCTCTCTTTCCCTTTCCGTCTCTTTCCCTTTCCATTTCTCTCCCTCGCTCCCTTTCCATCTCGCTCCCTTTCCATCTCGCTCCCTTTCCATCGCTCTCTTTCCACCACCTTCTTTCCATGTCTCTTCCTCTCAATCTCTCCCATTCTCCCTTTCCATCTCTCTCCCTTTCTCTCTCTAATAGTGAAGAGATCATAACTATGACATAACAATTATGTAGTAACCAAAAAAGTGTTAAACAAATCCAAATATATTTTAGATTCTTCAAAGTAGCCAGCCTTTGCCTTGATGACAGATTTCTGAGGCTGGTAACTGTTATGAACTTATCCTCTGCAGCAGAGGTATCTCTGGGTCTTCCTTTCCTGTGGAGGTCCTCATGAGAGCCGGTTTTATCACAGCATTTGATGTTTTTTGCGACTGCACTTGAAGAAACTTTTTTCTTCAAGTTTTTCGCATTGACTGACCTTCATTTATTAAAGTAATGATGGACTGTCGTTTCTCTTTGCTTATTTGAGCTGTTCTAGCTATAATATGGACTTGGTCTTTTACCGGGTAGGGCTATCTTCTATATACCACCCCTACGTTGTCACAACACAACTGATTTGCTCAAATGCATTAAGAAGGAAAGAAATTCCACAAATGAACTTTTAACAAGGCACACCTGTTAATTGAAATGCATTCCAGGTGACTACCTCACGAAGCTGGTTGAGAGAATTCCAAGTGTGTGCAAAGCTGTCATCAAGCAAAGGGTGGCTACTTTGAAGAATCAAAAATAGAAAATACAGTACATTTGTTACTTAATACATGATTCCCTATGTGATATTTCATAGTTTTGTTGTCTTCACTATTATTCTACAATGTAGAAAATAGTACAAATTAAGAAAAAACCCTTGAATGATAAGGTGCGTCCAAAGTTCTGACTGATACTGTCTGTGTTTCCCAAATGGCTTCCTATTCCCTATACAGTGCACTACTTTTGACCAGAGCCCAAATGGCTCTGGTCCAAAGTAGTACACTTTAAAAGGAATAGTGTGCCATTTGCAGACCTGCCAACTTGCACAAATTATGCGTACCATACACACAATTTGAGGTCAAATTGCGCAGGTACGAATAAATACCCTAAAATAGGCTTCTAGTTGGCACATTGTGGTTTTTGACTCGACTGTCTGAAGTTGGAGCTGAGCCCATCAGATGACTTTGGCAAGGAGTAAAAATCTCTAGCTCTCCGCTCTGGGCTGCCCCCCTGCAGTTCTGTTTCCCTCCCTCGAGCTGGATAGCACCCTCCACTTTGTCCATTGACACCATTGATGTGTGAAGGAAAAGGCTCAGGAAAGTTAGAGAAGAAACTGCTTTCAAATACATTTTCCAAAATTGTATGTGTTAAGCACAACCACTATTTCATAGTTGGCTCCTTAGCTAAGGCATCATCACGATGAAGGTAGTTAGCTAACTACAGTGTTCAGTCAACGAAGTGAGAACGGTTTCTTGCCTGCACATGCTTTGATTTCTGCAACGGTAGTAGGCACGAACGCACTGTGGAGCAAGGAAGCATGTGCAGTGTTAGGCTGATTATACTGTCCTTCACAGGAAGTCATGTTAGATTGTTATGGATTAGTACACTTATGTTAATTAATTCGTTCTTTATTGGTCCTCTTGATATAGCTGTATGTCAACATTAGGCTGCTAATGATGTGATAGTTGTCAATTCCCCAATGACAACATGGCATGTTGAATAAATGGTCGCCTAGTAGTCAGACCTAGCTTGATGGATGAGGTCAGGGATGGAGATCTGCAACAAGCTCATACAGGCCGAGTTCAGTTGTTTCATATTCCAAATAGCCTGTAGTAAGATACACTACTACATTGCATCCAGTAATTTAATTATTCAGAATGTTCTCCTGAATCAAAATGAAGAAGCCAGTTTACATTTTCACTAAACTATCCCCATAAAGACACCTATTAATTAGAATAGTATTTACCCCTAAATTTAATCTAGATAAATGGGAAAGTGTGTCATTGAGACCACCTCAATTTTATTTAGGATCAAGCACAAGATTTCTAAATCTAAAGCAAACTGAACAAAACAGGGAGGAACTTACCTGAATTCGCCCAAGAGAAACTCATTTTAGTGGCAAAATGTTCCATTATGCAACTGTTTGGACTAATGATTACACCCCCGATTGTACATTTACGTATTTCTAGTTAGTTACTGAAGAGCAGCCAAGTACCAAGTAGTCTATAGCCTTCCGATCCTACTGAGACAGTCTTCTGCCAACATCATTATTAGACTAAAAATAGAAATTTGCCTATGACTTGAGCAGTGTGGGTTGTCACACGCGTGCTGCCGCCGGGCTGAAGTGGTACTCTTCGAGGTTGGCAGGTCTGCATTTATGACGCAACCGTGATATTTAAAGGTCAATAGATATTCATGCACAAGAGGCTGCCTGGCCTGCTTTACGTTTATCACAACTCCTTCATATCTGTCACGCACCAGCACTGTAGCTGATTTGTACTTTGTAACAAGCCCTTATAGCCCAGCGGCACTAAACGGTTTGTTATTCGGCAACAAATCCTTTCCTGGTTATAGGCATATGTGCAGTAGTTAGACGTGTTCACAATCACTCTTGAGTCCGTTTCATGGCGAGCCTGTTTCTATTTCCTCTGCATCTTCTTCCCCCATTTCTCAGTTGAATTTTGTTGGCTAAGCAGTGAGCAGGTAGGGGCGGTGAAACTCGTAGGCTGTCATAGCGTACGGTACACGATGCAAGGTTGCTGCCAGCCTGTGGAATTCCAGCAGGTGTGAGGGAAGATAAGGAAGCTCAGTGAGGCTCTGTCATATCTGCCACCCCCCCTGTACTGTCACCACTGGCCCCATTTAGCTTTCTCTCTCTTCTCTCCTCTTTCTCTCTCTCTCTCAATCTCTCTCTCTTTCTCTCTGTTTCTCTCTCAATTAATTTTGAAGTGCTTTATTGGCATGGGAAGCATGTTTACATTGCCAAAGCAAGTGAAATAGATAATAAACAAAAGTGAAATAAACAACAACATTTACAGTAAACATTACACTCACAAGTTTCAAACGAATAGAGACATTTAAAATGTCATATTATGGCTATGTACAGCGTTGTAACAATGTGAAAATAGTTAAAGTACAAAAGGGAAAATAAAAAATTAATATGGGTTGTATTTACAATGGTGTTTTTTAATGGTTGCCCATTCACAAAGGTCACACATCTTGCTGTTGTGATTGCACACTTGTATTTCACCTAATAGATATGGGAGTTTATCAAAATTGGATTTGTTTTCGAATTCTTTGTGGGTCTGTGTAATCTGAGTAAAATACATAATGTTTCTCTAATATGGTTAGGAAGTGCAGCTCAGTTTCCACCTCATTTTGTGGGCAGTGTGCACATAGCCTGTCTTCTCTGTCTTCTCTTGAGCCAAGTCTGCCTGCGGCGGCCTCTCTCAATAGCAAAGCTATGCTCACTAAGTCTGTACATAGAAAAGCTTTGACTAATTGGGATGTTTTTGATGGAGTAGAGGGCCCTTCTTGCCTTGTCTCTCAGATCGTTCACAGCTTTGTGGAAGTTAGCTTTTGTGCTGATGTTTAGGCTGAAGGATGAATTGTTTTTTGTGTGCTCAAGGGCAACGGTGTCAAGATGGAATTTGTTTTCGTGGTCCTGGCAACTGGACCTTTTTTGGAACACCATTATTTTTGTCTTGCTGCGATTTACTGTCAAGGTCAAGGTCTGACAGAATCTGTGCAGTAGATCTAGGTGCTGCTGTAAGCCCTCCTTGGTTGGAGACTGAAGCACCAGATCATCAGCAAACAGTGGACATTTGATTTCAGATTCAAGTAGGGTGAGGACGGGTGCTGCAGACTTCTAGTGCCCTTGCCAATTTGTTGATATATATAAACACTACCGTTCAAAAGTTTGTGGTCACATAGAAATGTCCTTGTTTTTGAAAGAAAAGCAAGGTTTTTTTTGTCCCTTAAAATAACAACAAATTGATCAGAAATACAGTGTAGACATTGTTAATGTTGTAAATGACTATTGTAGCTGGAAACGGCTGATTTCTTTTTAATGGAATATCTATATAGGCGTGCAGAGTGCCATTATCAGCAACCATCACTCCTGTGTTCCAATGGCACGTTATGTTAGCTAATCCAAGTTTATCATTTTAAAAGACTAATTGATCATTAGAAAACCCTTTTCCAATTATGTTAGCACAGCTGAAAACTGTTTTTCTGATTAAAGAAGCAATAAAACTGGCCTTCTTTAGACTAGTTGAGTATCTGAAACATCAGCATTTGTGGGTTCAACTACAGGCTCAAAATGGCCAGAAACAAAGACCTTTCTTCTGAAACTCATCAGTCTATTCTTGTTCTGAGAAATTAAGGCTATTCCATGCGAGAAATAGCCAAGAAACTGAAGATCTCGTACAACGCTGTGTACTACTCCCTTCACAGAACAGCGCAAACTGGCTAGAATAGAAAGAGTGGGAGGCCCCGGTACACAACTGAGCAAGAGGACAAGTACATATTAGAATGTCTAGTTTGAGAAACAGACGCCTCACTAGTCCTCAACTGGCAGCTTCATTAAATTGTACCCGCAAAACACCAGTCTCAACGTCAACAGTGAAGAGGCGACTCCGGGATGCTGGCCTTCTAGGCAGAGTCGAGTGTCTGTGTGCTTTTCCCTTTGCCTATCTTAATCTTTTCTTTTTATTGGCCAGTCTGAGATATGGCTTTTTCATTGCAGCTCTGCCTAGAAGGCCAGCATCCCGGGGTCGCCTCTTCACTGTTGACGTTGAGACTGGTGTTTTGCGGGTACTATTTAATGAAGCTGCCATTTGAAGAATTGTGTGGCGTCTGTTTAGTTTTACCACAACTTTGGAAGTATGCTTGGGGTCATTGTCCATTTGGAAGACACATTTGCAACCAATCTTTAACTTCCTGACTGATGTCTTGAGATGTTGCTTCAATATATCCACAGAATTTTCCTACCTCATGATGCCATCTATTTTGTGAAGTGCACCAGTCCCTCCTGCAGCAAAGCACCCCCACAATATGATGCTGCCACCCCGTGCTTCACAGTTGGGATGGTGTTCTTCAGCTTGCAAGCCTCCCCCTTTTTCCTCCAAACATAACGATGGTCATTATGGCCAAACAGTTCTATTTTTGTTTCATCAGACCAAAAACTACGATCTTTGTCCCCATGTGCAGTTGTAAACCGTAGTCTGGCTTTTTTTTAATGGCGGCTTTGGAGCAGTGGCTTCTTCCTTGCTGAGTGGCCTTTCAGGTTATGTCAATATAGTGTATGGAAACTCCTGACTTCAACTATATATATATATATATATATATATATATACACATACACACACACACACAGTGTTTAATTGGTATATTGTAATTTCTTCGCCACCATGGCCTATTTATTGCCTTACCTCTCTTATCTTACCTCATTTGCACACACTGTATATAGACTTTTTATGTGTTGTTGTATGTGTCCAACTGCTTTGCTTTATATTGGCCAGGTCGCAGTTGTAAATGAGAACTTGTTCTCAACTGGCCTACCTGGTTAAATAAAGGGGAAATATATATATATATATATATATATTTTTTTTTGTCAGAATCCCCCGTCTAATATCTATAACCCTCTTATCAGGAAATAATTCCTTGAAGAGAGCACATATTAGTTAGGCAATAACATTGACTTAGTTGTGTAGGATGGAAAAATTGCTCTGAAATGGTCTGTCGGTGGGTGATTGGTGCTGGTCTGTCTCTGTCATGGTGTGTTAGATGGGCTGTTTGCTGATGGAATGCTGATGTGTAGCTTTTAGGGTTTGGCTCAGCATATGTTCGACACTGTGTCTATCTGGAAGTAGCACCTCAAGATCCCAAATATTTTGAGTGACAAGTGTGTCTGGGTCTACCTGTGGAGGGGGTGTATTGAGAAACCTGGCTGGAAACAGTGAGACACATGATACAAACAAATAGTCATGGAGACCTGGAAGTCTATTTGTGGGTGTCTGGAGTTTCTGACGTGTTCTCTCATAGGTGTGTTTTCTGTCTGTGCAAGACAGCTGTCTGGGGAAAATACTTCAACAAAAGCAGGTATCCAATACCACCCCTACCACAAACACTTTTATCATTTGTGATGTGTGAGTGTGGCCCATGGCTTATATTGCCATGAAATTAGGCTAGACCTATTACCAATTTGGTTTTGTGTTTGGTAAGACAGCGTGTGTCTGTTCCTCTGACAGGACATGTTCAGGTACATTAGAGCCTTATTCAGGTACAGTAGAGCTCAGAATGTTTATTTTGTTGTAATAATGACATGTTCCGTTGTGTTGCTTTATTTTTGTTTGTCATTTTGCATTAGCCTGTGAACTCCTCACTAAAACTCCGAAATGTAACTGTTTATAATCACCGCCTTCCCACAGACTGCTGATTCAACCAGTAGTAACATGTGTTGTGACTGTAAAACCTGCCAGTAGTCATTGTTCTGTTTCTTTGTAGTCTCAGTGTGACATGTCTGGAATTTGAACCCAGTATGTGTGGGTTGGCCTTGGTTTAGTTGTTCTGTATTCTTCATCCTCACTACTGCATTTCACTCCACTAGCAGTGTTTCCCCTAGGATTATTTTCAGCAGTGGTGGCAAGGGTGCACTGCTATTAGCGTTAGCGCAATGACATGTTAGCTGTTCCCATAGACTTCCGGTCATTGAGCCATCAACTATCCATTTAAGAGCACGTCTAGGCGGAAATAAATACATATACATATACAGTACCAATCAAAGTTTGGACACACCTACTCATTCCAGGGTTTTCTTTATTTTGACTATATTCTATTCACTATTTTTGAATAATAGTGAAGACCTATAAATAGACCTTAACACTGTTTTGGTTACTACATGATTCCATATGTGTTATTTCATAGTTTTGATGTCTTCACTATTATTCAACATTGTAGAAAATAGTAAAAATAAAGAAAACCCTGGAATGAGGAGGTACTGTATATGTATACTGAACAAAAATAAAAAGGCAACAATTTCAAAGACTTTACTGAGTTACAGTTCATATAACGAAACCAGTCAATTGAAATAAATAAATTAGGCACTAATCTATGGATTTAACATGAATGGGCAGGGGTGCAGCTACAGTAAATTAATCTAGGGGAAACACTGAGTAGAGTCTGCAGAAAGTTTACTATGGGAGGAAATTAACTCATAGTTAATAGTGTGTACTGTGTGTACTCAGGGCTTTTTTGGCTTCCTTCCAAATGGCACTTTATTCCCCACCGATTGCCCTAAAAAGCAGTGCACTTACACGATGTAGGGAACAGGGTGCTATTTGGGATGCAGGCTATGACTGGGCTGTGTTTTCAGAGCCGGGTCAGCAGAGAGCACCCCCCCCCCCAGGCTGTTAGAGAGGGGTGATCTCATCCTTAGCCACCCTCATACATACACACACGCATGGGCAGACTTACACACACACGTGTAGACTCAGCCCTCACAAGGTCAGGACCTTGGTGTATGCCGGCTAGGGCCTTCTACAATGATGGATCGTGAGACTTTGATAGGGAGAGGTTGGGGGATCCCCTGTGGAATCTGTTGTCACTTAAGCAGCCCTGTATGGTGATTTATATTTTCATACCGTGGGGTTAGAAGGGTACTTAACTGGACTAGGTTGAGAGCAAATATAGTGGTGGTCTGAATAGGCCTGCATAGATATAGGCCTAAACAATCAGATCAGGGTATAGTTGCCCTTAGACACTGATCTTGGGTCAGTTTAGAATTTCTCCCACTAATGGTCAAGGTTGGATTAGGGAGGAGAAACTGATACTAGATGTGTACCAAGGTAATATTTGCTGGAGCTATGAACAACACTGAGTTACTGAGTTACTACCTGCAAGTTAGGGTTGGTGGGTATGTTGTGGCTCTCTTTAACCGAACACCGCAGAATCCCCCTTCAGGAGCCTGATGGACACTGGTGCCATCTGGCATCCTATTCTCCATGGGGTCCTGGCCTAGATTTAGTGCCCTGGCAGGCTGTGTGTGTGTGGCCTTATTGCTTACATCCTTAGATTTCATTATTATTGCTTATGACAGGCATCACCTGCTCACCAGAGAGGCCATAAGCATCATGGCCATGGCCCTTCTAAGTTCCACACATTGCATTAGTAGGCCAATTGATTCTAGAGAAGGCCGGCCCACTGTTGTGGACCCATATTGGCTGTAGACTGGGCTTACCGTGGGACCTCTGGTTTATATTTCTGGCTCATCCCTAGACTATAAACACATTCAATATTATGTGACTCAGCTGAACAAAGGTTACTGTGTGTGTGTGTATTATGTTGTGTAAGGTTGTGCTGTGCTTGTGTAATGTGACCAAGCTTGCAGAGAGCCAGCTTCAGCCAGTGTCAGTGACGCTGCATTGAGTCACAAAGATGAACTGAACAGAAACTATAGCTTAGCTTGGACTTTGTGACCCCGTGTCTGTGCACTTGCTCCCTGAGTCCGAGAGAGAAAGAGAAATGTTTCCGTGTTGTCGTTGCTTACCTCTCAACTGTGGGCTGAATGTCTGTTTACTCTTAAGACACACCTGGGTTTTTTACTCTATTTACAATTCTAAAATGCTAAAATGATAGCTAAAATGACTTACATTTGAAAGATGTTAGGATTTAAAAAGCTTGGTTAAGCTCAGTTAAATGCTCAGCAGTTGGGAAATAAATGGAAGAATTGGGGCCCTAGGCTCACAATCCATTCATTATAGTGTTAACACATGTACAGTATTCTTGCCCACATAACCATATGAACAACACCCACTTTTCAGTTAGCAGGCTTAGCTTAACCCTCCTGGCTCTATCAATGTTATGTGAGTATAGAGTGAGACTGGGTCCACCACGGCACTACCACAAACAGGACTCATTCATTTACGGGTGTATTACTGCGAATTCCATCCTAGTCAAGCAAGGATGGGTTTATTTAATGCGTTCCTCTCTCTCCCAATAACTTAAACAAAGGCGCTCATTGGCGTCTGCTAGGCAAATCAGATGATGTAAACTTTCGCTCTCTTGGATCTGGACATCAGTTAACGTTTTTCTGGAACGGACCTCAGAAAGAGGAAGGAGGGAGTGAGTAGATTATTTAAAAGAAAACACCTGGAAAATGACCATTGCCATTTCATCACAGCTAAAATAGTTTGTGTGACATTTCCCCTAGGTACAGGATCAGCTTCTCCTCCCCAAATCCTAACCATTCGTGGTGAAAATGTAAAACTGACACCAGATCAGCATATAAATGCAACTTTAATCTACACCCAGCGGGAGCAGTGATAGAGGTGTTCAACCCTGCTACCCTGCTACCCCAGACAGGCAAATGATTTAGTAGCCTAGTAGATCCTGGGACAGATAAAGGTTTGTGCTGCAGAACTCCCTTTGCTAGGTCACAGTCGCATGCAAGTGGCATTAATCAAAGTAAACAGCCACAGACCCTTAATGTTAGTCATATAGAATTGTTTTAAGATGTTCATACCGTGGATCATTTAGCTATTTGATTTAGAATTTTAGGACTCATGTAGGTATCAGGCCTGTCTGCCTCATTGTTGACCCACTGAAGTAACAGCAGCAGCAGGGGGATACCTTTGGGTTCAGAGTAGGGATGGGCATGGTTATTGGAATATCCAAACAGACATTAGTATTCGATTGGGAGAGTATTAATTTAAAAAAAAATAGGCCTGTTTTTTTGGGGAGAGGCTTTGTCTAAAATAAAATAAAAATGATCTATGTGACGTTGCTCCATAGCCTACAAAGATACCATTGCATTCAACATTTTAATAAAACAAATGTTGTTTCAGATTTTATGAGTGTGCCCTGTAAAAAAGACACACTGGTAGACAACACACGTTTGACAGGTGTAGCTTGTTGTTGTTGGTCAATCAAAGCCGCACTACAGTCAGAGGCTCCATGTGTAGCAAGTGACGTGGGAGATTTCTAGCTATCAATGCAAAATACAATTAAAATGATGGAATTAAGTTTGCTAAATTAGGCATAGGCTACAATGAGCAACCGACAGGTAGGCTTGTGTTGTATCCAGATTGTCAGACCTTCATGCTGACCTTGTGTGTTTCCAGATTATCAGACCTTCATACTGACTGTGTGCCATTCTGGGTCTTCATAATACTGGCACTGAACACAAGGGTTTCTATTTTCAAACCCCACTGAGCTTTTGTAATGCAAAGGTTAGCAATTAGAGGTCGACCGATTATGATTTTTCAACGCCGGTACCGATTTATTGGAGGACCAAAAAGCCGATACTGATTAATCGGCCATTTTTTATTTTTTTTATTTGTAATAATGACAATTACAACAATACTGAATGAACACTAATTTTAACTTAATATACTACATCAATAAAATCAATTTAGCCTCAAGTAAATAATTAAACATGTTCAATTTGGTTTAAATAATGCAAAAACAAAGTGTTGGAGAAGAAAGTAAAAGTGCAATATGTGCTATGTAAGAAAGCTAAAGTTTCAGTTCCTTGCTCAGAACATGAGAACATATGAAAGCTGGTGGTTCATTTTAACATGAGTCTTCAATATTCCCAGGTAAGAAGTTTTAGGTTGTAGTTATTATAGGAATTATAGGACTATTTCCCTCTATACCATTTGTATTTCATTAACCTTTGACTATTAGATGTTCTTATAGGCACTTTAGTATTGCCAGTGTAACAGTATAGCTTCCGTCCCTCTCCTCACCCCTCCCTGAACTCGAACCAAAAACACAATCAACAACAGCCACACTCGAAGCAGCGTTACCCATCTTCCACAAAAGCCGCGGAGCAAGGGGAACAACCACTCCAAGTCTCAGAGCGAGTGACGTTTGAAACGCTATTAGTGCACACCCCGCTACCATCGAAGCAGCGTTACCCATGCAGAGCAAGGGGAACAACTACTAGAAGGCTCAGAGTGAGTGACGTTTGAAACGCTATTAGCACGCGCTAACTAGCTAGCCATTTCACTTCGGTTACACCAGCCTCGTCTCGGGAGTTGATAGGCTTGAAGTCATAAACAGCACAATGCTTGATGCACAACGAAGAGCTGCTGGCAAAACACACAAAAGTTCTGTTTGAATAAATGTTTATGCGCCTGCTTCTGCCTACCACCGCTCAGTCAGATACTTACAGTGGGGCAAAAAAGTAATTGGTCAGCCACCAATTGTGCAAGTTCTCCCACTTAAAAAGATGAGAGAGGCCTGTAATTTTCATCATAGGCACACTTCAACTATGACAGACAAAATGAAAAAAAAAATCCAGAAAATCACATGGTAGGATTTTTAATGAATTTATTTGCAAATTATGGTGAAAATCTGTCGTTCTGCCCCTGATCGAGGCAGTTAACCCACCGTTCCTAGGCCGTCATTGGAAATAAGAATGTGTTCTTAACTGACTTGCCTAGTTAAATAAAGCTATAACAAAATAATAATAATAAAAAATATAAAAAATAATCGGCAAATCGGCGCCCAAAAATACCAAATTTCCGATTGTTGTGAAAACTTGAAATCGGCCATTCAGATTAATCGGTCGACCTCTATTAGCAATGCTAACAAGTATATGTCAAGTCCCATAGGGAATGCTAACTAAATGATAACGAGTGCATTACAAAAATGTTATAGTCTCTGACCTAAAGTATTTGCATCACAGATATCCCAGCTCATAAAGCTACACAAGTAACTCCAAAATGCTACTCACAATTTGCTGCATTCACAAACAAATATTCGACAGCAACGCTCCAGGAGGCGATTCTCTACTTTTACCAAGCGACGCTTGATTTAGAAAATAGCTAACCACTGAGCTAGCTACACAGCTAACTAGCTACTAAATTAGCAAACCAAATGCACAACTGTAGAGCATTTAGACAGTTAACATAATAGTTATAAAATATCTAGCTGGCAAACATTTAGTTGTGAATTCCATACTGTAACTAGATCAGCTGGTGGGTGCTGCACCACTGAGTGACTCACAAGGCTCTGGTCTCTCTTCCTCGTGTGCTTGTAAGCAAACACTGGGGACTACCGGTAAGCTTCGTAAAGAAAAATGAATGCCTGTTTAACGTAGGTGGCTGGTTGTGGCCAAGGGCTTTGCTGTTGTCGTGTGTTTTTTTTCATCGTGCAATCGTCGTAAAGTAGGGGATGGTTCTTCTTCAAATGACTGAATACATTTGTTGTCGGCACAACTCTGAGGCACTTTTTGCACAACGCTTGCATTTGGTTGAAATCGGTTTGCCTGTAACCGAAATACTGCCATACCACTGAAGATGCGCTCTACTTTGGCACCAAATCGATCTCGTTAGCACTCGCTGCACTTATGTTTCCCAGGTTTACTGAGGTAGAGCCCTTTCTCTCCTCACCAGCCTCTTACCACATGCTCTCTACGTGGGGATGCTTGTGATTGGTCAGCATCCTCTGTGCATTTTGTTTATATTTTTTATTTAACCTTTATTTTGCATGTAGAGGGTGAATGAACATCTTGTGCATCTCATTGGAGAAGGTGCTGTAGTCTAGATTTTGTTGTATTAACAGAGTGTCAAAGAAAGGAGAACATTTCAGCCTCTTGTGATATGGATCTGGTCAAGATCTGAATTTGATTAATCGTGCAGCCATAGAAGACGTTAGGCTGGCCTACCTGTCCATATGTCTCCTCCTCCAGTCAGTCAGGCTGACAAGACGTTAGGCTGGTTTACCTCCATGGATAAGCCTTTCATTCTCCTGCTGTCTCTAACTCTTTCTCTCCTCCTAGCTAAACAGGGACAGACAGGCAGGCACACACACACACACACACACACACACACACACACACACACACACACACACACACACACACACACACACACACACACACACACACACACACACTACTTCTCTCCTCTCTCTTCTCTCCTCTCTCCCATGTATACACATTAACATACACTCAGGAGGCAGAGACCGACACAGAGGAGTACTAGTTACTCCCCTGAAAGTCAAGTGACGTCCGCGTGCATAAATGTGGGTGTATCCTAGCTAGCAGAACAGAGGCTCATGGCGGCTGGCTCTTACTGTAATCTCCAGAGAGCCATTAAGCTGCTTTGTTCCTCAATACTGTTCCAGTAACAACGTTTCAACTTCTTCTGAATCAATGGGAATGTTTTGAAATGCTTTTTACTCTCTGCTATAATTGTAACCTTGACAGTTAGGTGTGTGTGTGTGTGACTGTGTGTGTTAAAATTTCTATGTGTGTGCGTATTTCTCTTCCTCGGGGGGAACCAAGGCCAGGCCTAATAGTAGAGGACAGTGACTGGAGCATAGATTAACTTTTGCCTGCAGATCCCTTCCTGCCTTGGCTAAGAAGTTAGTTAAGAAACGGTGATGGCGTGGTGGGGAGCCATCAAAGTAAACAGCCTTAATCCTGATTTTGATCAAATTAAATAGCCTTAATCCTGACTTGATCAAGAGGGTAGTCTTCTAGAGAAACTCAACAGAGACCCGCTGCAGCAGCTTACTCTTCTGTAGTGTAGGGTACTGTACCCAAATGGAAACAGATTAGGGCTGCGTCCCAATTGGCACCCTGTTCCCTATATCACTCCTGTGTGGGTAGCCCCGGACAGGCACATCTGATTCTACTTGTCAACTAATCAAACACTGCCCTATATAGTGCACTATATAGGAAATAGGGTGCCAATTGGGAGGTAGCCTAACTGAAAGGGAAGGAGGAGGATGAATAGTCCTCCTTGGAAATGAATTGCCTTTATAGTTTGAGGAACTATCTGGAATATTACAATGTCTATGAAAGAGTTATTTCTGATTTTTGGCGTGTTGACTGAATGCTTGAATGCTACTATAAGTAGGGTTGCATATTTTGGGGAATATTCAGAAACCTTTTTTGGGAATTAATGGAAATATATGCAAATTATATTAATTCCATTTAAATAGATGTTTTTTTGCATTGGATATATTTACCATATCATATGGAGACAAACATAAACCTTTTACCTTATCATGAGTAGACATAATTGCAAATGATTCAACCCTTCCAATAGAAATACAAAAAAACTGTTTAGTTATGAATTGAACTTTAATTAAATGGGTTGACTCTTCACAAAGAATGATTTCACTGAACAACAAAAGGAAATATTGAATGAACCCCAATGATCCAGTGCATCTCCCAAAAATGTTTTCAATATACAGTACATCTGTAAAATGATAGTCTAGAAACTAAAGCTTTGGTTGTCTTCCTCTCAGGCTTCATCTTCACTGTCACTTTCCAACCTTGTTCAGGATGGCTCGTTGTCAGGCTCAAAAAGCCTCAAATTTCCCCGGATGGCCACCAATTTTTCAACCCTTGTATTGGTCAGCCTGTTACGTGCTTTGGTGTGTGTGTTCCCAAACAAGGACCAGTTGCGCTCTGAGGCGGCTGATGTTGGTGGGATTTGGAGGATGATGGAGGCAACAGGGGAAAGAGCCTCAGATCCTCAAAGTCCCTTCCACCAGGTGGCTGATGAGATATGTTGGCAAAACTGCCATATTGCATCTCCAATCCAAAGCCCTTGCTTGGAAGTGTACTTCGCCAGACTGCCAAGAACCTTGCCCTCATCCAGGCCAAGGTGGCGAGCCGGTAGTGATGACACGATAGGCCTTGTTCATCTCTGCACCAGACAGGATGCTCTTGCCAGCATTCTTGTGGTCCAGCATGTACGCTGAGGCATGTATGAGCTTCAGGCAGAAGTCTTCATGCTTTTTGATGTATTTCATATCTGCAGTTTCCTCTGCTTGGAGCAACAGTGAAGTGTGCAGGGCAGTACGGGTTTCTTCTCTTACATCTGCAAGCAGAGTCTGAACATCAGACAGGATGGCATTGTCTCAGTCAATCCGTGCAATGGCTACTGCTATAGATTTCAGGAGTTTCATGCTCCTTACCACTCTCTCCCAAAATACATCATCCAGGAGGATCCTCTTGATGGGGCTGTCCATATCGGCAGACTGTGATATGGCCATTTCTTGGAGAGACTCCTTCCCCTCCAGGAGGCTGTCAAACATGATGACAACACCACCCCAACGGGTGTTGCTGGGCAGCTTCAATGTGGTGCTCTTATTCTTCTCACTTTGCTTGGTGAGGTAGTTTGTTTCTATAACTTGATGACTCTTCACATACCTAACCATTTCCTTGGCTATCTTGTATAGTGTATCCATTGTTTTCAGTGCCATGATGTCCTTGAGGAGCTGATTCAATGCATGAGCAGCACAACCAATGGATGTGATGTGAGGGTAGGACTTCTCCACTTTAGACCAAGCAGCCTTCATGTTCGCAGCATTGTCTGTCACCAGTGCAAATATCTTCTGTGGTCAAAGGTCATTGATGACTGCCTTCAGCTCATCTTCAATGTAGAGACTAGTGTGTCTTTTGTGCTCCTGTAGAATACTGGATGAGGGGTTTAGATGATGCATTTCATTATTTCTTGCCCACGAACATTAGACCACCCATCAGAGATGATTGAAATACAGTCTGCTTTATCTATGATTTGCTTGAACTTCACTTGAATCCAGCAAATGTGTAGATAAAGCATGTCTGGTTGGAGGGGTGTATGCTGGGTGAAGAACATTCAGAAATCTCTTGCCTGTGATTTATGTTTGGTAAGTGTCATGTCACAGAAAAACAATCAGCCATTTTCCAAAGAAGGAGAGGTGTCACAAAAGTCAGAAATAGCATTATAAATATTCACTTACCTTTGATGATCTTCCTCAGAATGCACTCCCAGGAATCCCAGTTCCACAATAAATGTTTGTTTTGTTCGATAAAGTCCACCATTTATGTCCAAATACCTCCTTTTTGTTCGCAAGTTTAGTACACAAATCCAAACTCAGGAGGTGTGGGCAAGTCCAGGTGAAAGTTCAGACGAAAAGTCGTATTAAAGTTCATAGAAACATGTCAAACGATGTGTAGAATCAATCTTTAGGATGTTTTTGTCATAGATCTTCAATAATGTTTCAACCGGAGAATTCCTTTGTCTTTAGAAATGCAATGGAACGCAGGTCGCTCTCATGGGTGCGCACGTGATCAGCTCATGGCCTTCTGCCAGACCTCTGGTTGAAACAGCTCTCATTCGCCCCCACTTCACAGTAGAAGCCTAAGGTTCTAAAGACTGTTGACATCTAGTGGAAGCCTTAGGAAGTGCAGTATGACCCCATAGACACTCTATATTCGATAGGCAATGACTTGAAAAACTACAAACCTCAGATTTCCCACTTCCTGGTTGGATTTTCTTCTCAGGTTTTTTCCTGCCGTATGAGTTCTGTTATACTCACAGACATCATTCAAACAGGTTTAGAAACTTCAGAGTGTGTTCTACTCAAATTTACCAATTATATGCATATTCTAGCTTTTGGGCCTGAGTAGTAGGTAGTTTACACTGTGCACCTTATTATCCAAGCAACTCAATACTGCCCCCCAGTCCCAAAGAAGTTAAACACACTTTGCTGTAGGCTACTATTTACTAGTTAACTTCTTATGGATAAGTGGGGCGGTAGCGTCCCACCTGGCCAACAACCGGTGCCAATTGCAGTGCGCGAAATTCAAGAATAGTACATTAAAATATCTAACATTCTTGAAAATATGTGTTATACATCAAAATAAAGCTTTACTTCTTGTTAATCCAGCCAAGGTGTCAGATTTCAAAAACCATGCGATTATCTGAGGACAGCGCCCCGCATACAAATGTATGACAAATCATATTTCAACCAGGCAGTTGCGACACGAAAGTCAGAAATAGCGATATAATATATGCCTCACCTTTGAAGATCTTCTTCTGTTGGCACTCCAAAAGATCTGTTACATTACAAATGGTCCTTTTGTTCGATAATGTCCTTCTTTATATCCATAAAAACTCAGTTTAGCTGGCGCGCTTCAGTCAATAATCCACCGATTTCCCTCCTTCAAAATGCATACAAAATTAATCCCAAACGTTACCAATAAATGTATCCAAACAAGTCAATCAACGTTTATAATCAAACCTTAGGTACCCTAATACGCAAATAAATCATCAAATTTAAGACGGAGAATCGTTATTGTCTTTACCGGAGATAATAACAAAGAACGTGCTTTCCTCCACGCGCTTGGAAACACTACAGCCAAAATGGGAGCTACTTAGAAAAACTACAACTTCTCCCTCATTTTTCCAAAAACCAGCCTGAAACTCTTTCTAAAGACTGTTGCCATCTAGTGGAAGCCCTAGCAACTGCAATCAGGGAGGATTTAGCCCTATAATAAAAGTGCCAGCCATTGAAATCAGTGTTATGCTGAATTATTTGGGGGGGGGGTTGTCTTCGGGGTTTTGTCTGCCATTTCAGTTCTATTATACCCACAGACATTATTTGAACCGTTTTAGAAACTTTAGTGTGTTTTCTATCCAAATCTACCAGTAATATGCATATGCTAGCTGCTGGGCCTGAGTAACAGGCAGTTTACTCTGGGCACGCTTTTCATTTTGGAACCCTCTTCCCTACATAGTGCACTAATGCATTTGGGACACAGATTAATGTATACAGGAAGGCATTTTCCCATTCTCTCCTAAAGGCTTTCCAATGGAGCTCCACACATTTGAACACACATCTCTTTGAATCCAGCTGGCATCTCTCCCTTTATGATGCGTTTGAAGCTTACTGTGCCGGTGGAGGGAGAAAGTTGCATTCTGAGTCTCGCAGCAAGCCTTGAGGATGTTTCTGTCTTTCCGTTTGACATCGAAGTTAGCACCGTTCACACTACTGAGCGGGCACACACACACAATCACACAAAGCTAAGCAGCCAGTGCTCTGTGTTTGTGGACTCGTTGCGTTTGAAGCGGATGCATTGGCAGGATTTCTTCCTGTCAGAAAGCAGCGGGAGTCTCTTTAACATCAAAGCTGGAGCCGCTTTCTCTTCTTAACACCAAACCGCTCTGCTGCCACTGCAATAGTGGAAAGAAAGAGGGTACCGATGGGGAGGCGGGTTGGAGAGATGGAGAGATGGAGAGTGGGGGGAAAGGGAGGGAGGTTGAGTGAGAGCGGGGGGAGAGCTGGAGAGCGGGGGAAGGAGTGAGAGGGGGAGGGAGGAGTGGGGGAGGGAGGAAGAGGTGGAAGGAGTGAGAGAGAAGAGATGAAGAGAGGGAGAGAGGATGCAGCAGCAGAATATCTGTATTCTCACAGGAACATCCTGAGGAAAACTAACAATGTTTTAGTTACATTGTGTAAAGTTATTTTTCGTTAACATCTTTCCGATCACTACTGTACCTGTTCACTAGAGAACAGGGTTTTGTTCTGTTTTTGTTATTATTAGCTGCAAGTCTTAGGATTGTAGAAGTTATTTATGGTGGTGTACAATGTCTCACTTTTTTTGTATGAAATACTTCCAAAGCAGCTGTAGGCCTATGGTATATTGATTTTACTGTGACAGGATGAATGTGATGTGCTGGTGTGGAGTATGCAGTACATGGGTTTTGGAACAATATGCTATTGTTTTCTGTTTGCTGACTTTAGAAACATCCCAGAACCACAGTATGGAAGGGAAATAGATATTTCAATTCAAGCATCCAAGTTTAATTTTGAGAGTACAAAAGGTCATTGTCATGTATTGGCAGATCTCGTGGTTAATGGAATAAAGATGTTGTTTCCATTATGAGTTCTGTCATGTTATCTGTTTGCTTGACCCAAGACATTTTGTGTTTAAGTCTTGGGCTTTTGTTTCATTGAACACATCTGACCCGCATCCCAAATAGTGCACTACTTTTGACATTTACATTTTAGTCATGTAGGGAATATGGTGCCGTTTGGGATGCAGACCTGAAATTTGATGACATTGATTAGGTTATTGTGTTCGGATTAGAGGTCGACCGATTATGATGTTTCAACGCCGATACCGATTATTGGAGGACCCAAAAAAAAGCTGATACTGATTAATCGGCCGATTTTCTCTTTTATTTATTTGTAATAATGACAATTACAACAATACTGAATGAACACTTATTTTAACTTAATATAATACATCAATAAAAATCAATTTAGCCTCAAATAAATAATTAAACATGTTCAATTCGGTTTAAATAATGCAAAAACATAGTGTTGGAGTAGTAAAAGTGCAATATGTGCCATGTAAAAAAATCTAACGTTTAAGTTCCTTGCTCAGAACATGAGAACATATGAAAGTTGGTGGTTACTTTTAACATGACTTCAATATTCCAAGGTAAGATGTTTTAGGTTGTGGTTAATATAGTATTTATAGGACTATTTCTCTCTATACCATTTGTATTTCATATACCTTTGACTATTGGATGTTCTTATAGGCTCTATAGGATTGCCAGTGTAACAGTATAGCTTCCGTCCCTCTCCTCGCCCCTCCCTGGGCTCGAACCAAGAACACAATCAACAACAGCCACACTCGAAGCAGCGTTACCCATCTTCCACAAAAGCCGCGGCCCTTGCAGAGCAAGGGGAACAACCACTCCAAGTCTCAGAGCGAGTGACGTTTGAAACGCTATTAGTGCACACCCCGCTAACTAGCTAGCCATTTTACATCGGTTACACCAGCCATTAGGCTGATAGGCTTGAAGTCATAAACAGCGCTGTGCTTGCGAAGAGCTGCTGGCAAAACGCACGAAAGTGCTGTTTGAATGAATGCTCAGTCATCGCTCAGTCAGACTGCTCTATCAAATCATAGACTTAATTATAACATAACACACAGAAATACAAGCCTTTGGTCATTAATATGGTCAAATCCGGAAACTATCATTTTGAAAACAAAATGTTTATTATTTCAGTGAAATACGGAACCGTTCGGTATTTTATCTAACGGATGGCATCCCTAAGTCTAAATATTCTTGTTACATTGCACAACCTTCAATGTTATGTCATAATTACGTAAAATTCGGGCAAATTAGTTCGCAATGAGCTAGGCTGCCCAAACTGTTGCATATACCCTGACTCTGCGTTGCAATGAACGCAAGAAAACTGACACAATTTAATCTGGTTAATATTGCCTGCTAACCTGGATTTCTTTTAGCGAAATATGCCTGTTGAAAAATATATACTTCTGTGTATTGATTTTAAGAAAGGCATTGGTGTTTATGGTTAGGTACAGTCGTCCAACGATTGTGCTTTTTTCGCAAATGCGCTTTTGTTAAATCATCCCCCAGCGTTGCATCGATTATATGCAACACAGGACACGCTAGATAAACTAGTAATATCATCAACCATGTGTAGTTATAACTTATAAGATAAGTTTAATGCTAGCTAGCAACTTACCTTGGCTTCTACTGCATACGCGTAACAGGTAGGCTCCTCGTGGAGTGCAATGAGAGGCAGGTGCTTAGAACATTGGACGAGTTAACTGTAAGGTTGCAAGATTGGATCCCCCGAGCTGACAAGGTGAAAATCTGTCGTTCTGTCCCTGAACAAGGCAGTTAACCCACCGTTCCTAGGCTGTCATTGAAAATAAGAATGTGTTCTTAACTGACTTGCCTCGTTAAATAAAGGTATAAAATAAATTTTGCAAAATCGGCGCCCAAAAATACCAATTTCCAATTATTATAAAAACTTGAAATCAGCCCTAATTAATCTGCCATTCCGATTAATCGGTCGACTCCTTGTTCGGATAGGCTTTCCTAGGAACCATATCAAAATGAGTATGCTTGAGAGATAATGAAACCATTGGCTTTTATGGACTGAATTTAGGACTCTTGTAGAAATTCAGTTGAACCATCTAGAAAAATGAATGTAATTTATTCAGAATGCTGACTACATTACCACATGTTTAATGTATTTAATGTGCCAGTAGAGTACTGTCTGGAATCTGCTGGAGGCCATTTTGGAAGGGTGGGGCGGTTTCCCGCAGTTTTCCTTTGATGCACACACACACACACACACACACACACACACACACACACACACACACACACACACACACACACACACACACACACACACACACACACACACACACACACACACACACACACACACACACACACACAGAGAGTAGAGTTTCCTCTAAGGCCTGGAAGGCATTTTCCCCCAGCCAGCTCAGAGGAAGAAGTCACAATCCAGCATATGTCAGGTTTGCACGCATGAACACATCAGAGAGACTTCCTTTAGATTGCCTGACGATCTGACTGGGACTGACCGGACTCACTCACATCCTGTTGCCAAATTCCATAGATTGATAGGACTACTACACTCACCTAAATGTCTGTCAAAGTCATTATCATTATTATTGGTCACATTCATCTCCATGTAGTGTCACAGATTAGTACGAGTTATGGGTTTGGTCTGTCAATAACTTTAAATTCTAATCCAGCTGTTGTCTATGTAAGAATAAATAACAATACATTTAATGAATAACCTGCTTTTCGTTGAAAGATGATTGTAACGTGCAAAGTATGTTGGTCAAAATCCATGTAGTGATCAGTGTGTAGTTGAGTTTGTAGGAAAGCAGGCTGTAGTTTGGTTAGTGCTCGCTTAGCCCTGGTCCATTCCCCAGGGGATTTGTGACACGTTGAAGAGCTTCACCTTCTGTTAAGACTCTTGAGCTAGCTGGCTGTTCACCATGTGCTGTTGCTCTAACTCCAAATCTCCTGTCACACTCAGTGCTGTGCTCACCCTGCTTTGTCTCGAGTGTCCATTTGTATAGAGCTTGACACACACACACACACACACACACACACACACACACACACACACACACACACACACACACACACACACACACACACACACACACACACACACACACACACACACACACACACACACACACGAGCGTAGACTAGTAAGACTATATGTAATAAGTTGGGATGTAATATTCACTGATACCCATCTGTCCCCATCAGTCAATTGTTTAAGATATGACTGCATAAGTCTGCAGACCCCAAACGGATTCCAAATGTAGCATGTATTGGTCAGAAAATAGATTCAAATGTTCCGAATCGCCGGTTCACTTTCTTTCTAAATTCTGAAAATACCTAATATTTTGTGTCAACTATGTCCTCTCCTTCAGTGTGGATCTAAGCATGTAACGGTCAAATTCATTGATCTACAAGTCATTTTTCATGCTGAAAAACCCTAGGGAATATCAGTTCCGTGGACAGACTGCTCACTGTGCCCAGCTTCGCAAGCTGACCAACACAAGGTAGGCGGCTTGTTCCTTTTTAAAAAATGTAACCTTTATTTAACGAGGCAAGTCGGTTAAGAACAAATTCTTATTTACAGTGACGGCCTAGGAACAGTGGGTTAACTGCCTTGTTCAGAACGCAGATTTTTACCTTGTCAGCTCTGGGATTCAATCGAGCAACCTTTTGGTTACTAGTCCAACACTCTAACCACTAGGCTACCTGCCACCCTCCCGATCTTGCACATCTGCACTTTCAGCATTCAAATGATAAAATGGCTTGAGTGATATTAGGTTGTCACTCAACTAATAAAGCCTATGTAATTTACTAGGTTATTGTTATCTATGCGATGTTGAAAATGGTGTAAAAGTAAGCTACTGGGGACACAACTCTGGCTATACCTGCTAAACGGGGCTTACAATAGATTTCATTTAGATTGTTCAGGTTCACTGTCAGCAATAGTTTTGGTAGTTTTGCTTTGAACAATCAGTGTATATGGTCATTTTTAGTGTGAAGTTGATAATTTCATAACAAGGATGAACTTTTGCGAGGTGCACTGCAAGGCCAAAGAGGAGTAGAAAAGAAGCTCACCAAAACATCCAAATGGTCAAAACCATTAGATTTTGAGATAGGGGTGAAATCCAAAGATGTGCTACAGTATATATTCATTGGCTATGTCAGGGTGGAGTGCCAATTTACAGTTTATCCTACCATTTCTAATGATCTGCATACCAGTTATGATTTCCATATGTTTATTATAACTAGTTGTGTCTATTCAATATCTAATTGCCCACAAACGGAAGAATCACTAAACAGAGGCACTTTCCATTAGCACTACAGGCTTGATCTTGGAAAACAGATTCCCTTGGTGAAAGATACAGCGACATTTAACCACGGGGTGTGGTTAATAGTGGGGGCACCGTCAGTTGTAATAGCGAATATGTTTTTAATAGATACCTCTCCAAAAAATTATCTGTGAAGGCTTTTGCTATAGGAATACCATGCATGGATTTGAGACAAAGCAGCTCCTCACGTACCTGCTCTGAGTTACAGTATCCTATAGACAAAGCAGCTCCTCACGTACCTGCGCTGGGTCACAGTATCCTATAGACAAAGCAGCTCCTCACGTACCTGCTCTGAGTTACAGTATCCTATAGACAAAGCAGCTCCTCACGTACCTGCTCTGAGTTACAGTATCCTATAGACAAAGCAGCTCCTCACGTACCTGCTCTGAGTTACAGTATCCTATAGAGAAAGCAGCTCCTCACGTACCTGCTCTGAGTTACAGTATCCTATAGACAAAGCAGCTCCTCACGTACCTGCTCTGAGTTACAGTATCCTATAGACAAAGCAGCTCCTCATGTACCTGCTCTGAGTTACAGTATCCTATAGACAAAGCAGCTCCTCACGTACCTGCTCTGATTTACAGTATCCTATAGACAAAGCAGCTCCTCACGTACCTGCTCTGAGTTACAGTATCCTCTCGACAAAGCAGCTCCTCACGTACCTGCTCTGAGTTACAGTATCCTATAGACAAAGCAGCTCCTCACGTACCTGCTCAGAGTTACAGTATCTAATAGAGAAAGCAGCTCCTCACGTACCTGCTCTGAGTTACAGTATCCTATAGACAAAGCAGCTCCTCACGTACCTGCTCTGATTTACAGTATCCTATAGACAAAGCAGCTCCTCACGTACCTGCTCTGATTTACAGTATCCTATAGACAAAGCAGCTCCTCACGTACCTGCTCTGAGTTACAGTATCCTCTCGACAAAGCAGCTCCTCACGTACCTGCTCTGAGTTACAGTATCCTATAGACAAAGCAGCTCCTCACGTACCTGCTCAGAGTTACAGTATCCTATAGACAAAGCAGCTCCTCACGTACCTGCTCTGAGTTACAGTATCCTATAGACAAAGCAGCTCCTCACGTACCTGCTCAGAGTTACAGTATCCTATAGACAAAGCAGCTCCTCACGTACCTGCTCTGAGTTACAGTATCCTATAGACAAAGCAGCTCCTCACGTACCTGCTCTGAGTTACAGTATCCTATAGACAAAGCAGCTCCTCATGTACCTGCTCTGAGTTACAGTATCCTATAGACAAAGCAGCTCCTCACGTACCTGCTCTGTTTTACAGTATCCTATAGACAAAGCAGCTCCTCACGTACCTGCTCTGATTTACAGTATCCTATAGACAAAGCAGCTCCTCACGTACCTGCTCTGATTTACAGTATCCTATAGACAAAGCAGCTCCTCACGTACCTGCTCTGAGTTACAGTATCCTATAGACAAAGCAGCTCCTCACGTACCTGCTCTGAGTCACAGTATCTAATAGAGAAAGCAGCTCCTCACGTACCTGCTCTGGGTCACAGTATCCTATAGACAAAGCAGCTCCTCACGTACCTGCTCTGAGTTACAGTATCCTATAGACAAAGCAGCTCCTCACGTACCTGCTCTGAGTTACAGTATCCTATAGACAAAGCAGCTCCTCATGTACCTGCTCTGAGTTACAGTATCCTATAGACAAAGCAGCTCCTCACGTACCTGCTCTGAGCCTGCTCTGAGTTACAGTATCCTATAGACAAAGCAGCTCCTCACGTACCTGCTCTGATTTACAGTATCCTACAAAGCAGCTCCTAGACAACAGTAGACAAAGCAGCTCCTCACGTACCTGCTCTGAGTTACAGTATCCTATAGACAAAGCAGCTCCTCACGTACCTGCTCTGAGTTACAGTATCCTATAGACAAAGCAGCTCCTCACGTACCTGCTCTGAGTTACAGTATCCTATAGACAAAGCAGCTCCTCACGTACCTGCTCTGAGTTACAGTATCCTATAGACAAAGCAGCTCCTCACGTACCTGCTCTGAGTTACAGTATCCTATAGACAAAGCAGCTCCTCACGTACCTGCTCTGATTTACAGTATCCTATAGACAAAGCAGCTCCTCACGTACCTGCTCTGAGTTACAGTATCCTATCCTCACGTACCTGCTCTGAGTTACAGTATCCTATAGACAAAGCAGCTCCTCACGTACCTGCTCTGAGTTACAGCTATCCTATAGACAAAGCAGCTCCTCACGTACCTGCTCTGAGTTACAGTATCCTGCTCTGAGTTACAGTATCCTATAGACAAAGCAGCTCCTCACGTACCTGCTCTGAGTTACAGTATCCTATAGACAAAGCAGCTCCTCACGTACCTGCTCTGAGTTACAGTATCCTATAGACAAAGCAGCTCCTCACGTACCTGCTCTGAGTTACAGTATCTATAGACAAAGCAGCTCCTCCTATCCTATAGA
The DNA here is from genome assembly GCF_023373465.1 of Oncorhynchus keta. Classification (NCBI taxonomy): domain Eukaryota; kingdom Metazoa; phylum Chordata; class Actinopteri; order Salmoniformes; family Salmonidae; genus Oncorhynchus; species Oncorhynchus keta. Next base: position 22,436,765 of record NC_068439.1, read on the forward strand.
CAAAGCAGCTCCTCACGTACCTGCTCTGAGTTACAGTATCCTATAGACAAAGCAGCTCCTCACGTACCTGCTCTGAGTTACAGTATCCTATAGACAAAGCAGCTCCTCACGTACCTGCAGTATCCTATAGACAAAGCAGCTGAGTTACAGTATCCTCTGAGTAGACAAAGCAGCTCCTCACGTACCTGCTCTGAGTTACAGTATCCTAGACAAAGCAGCTCCTCACGTACCTGCTCTGAGTCACAGTATCAAGACAAAGCAGCTCCTCACGTACCTGCTCTGAGTTACAGTATCCTATAGACAAAGCAGCTCCTCACGTACCTGCTCTGAGTTACAGTATCCTATAGACAAAGCAGCTCCTCACGTACCTGCTCTGAGTTACAGTATCCTATAGACAAAGCAGCTCCTCACGTAGCTCTGAGTCACAGTATCCTATAGACAAAGCAGCTCCTCACGCTCTGAGTTACAGTATCCTCTCGACAAAGCAGCTCCTCACGTACCTGCTCTGAGTTACAGTATCCTATAGACAAAGCAGCTCCTCACGTACCTGCTCTGAGTTACAGTATCCTATAGACAAAGCAGCTCCTCACGTACCTGCTCTGAGTTACAGTATCCTATAGACAAAGCAGCTCCTCACGTACCTGCTCTGAGTTACAGTATCTAATAGACAAAGCAGCTCCTCACGTACCTGCTCTGAGTTACAGTATCCTATAGACAAAGCAGCTCCTCACGTACCTGCTCTGAGTTACAGTATCCTATAGACAAAGCAGCTCCTCACGTACCTGCTCTGAGTTACAGTATCCTATAGACAAAGCAGCTCCTCACGTACCTGCTCTGAGTTACAATCTATAGACAAAGCAGCTCCTCACGTACCTGCTCTGAGTTACAGTATCCTATAGACAAAGCAGCTCCTCACGTAGCTCTGAGTTACAGTATCCTATAGACAAAGCAGCTCCTCACGTACCTGCTCTGAGTTACAGTATCCTAATAGAGAAAGCAGCTCCTCACGTACCTGCTCTGAGTCACAGTATCCTAAGACAAAGCAGCTCACGTACCTGCTCTGAGTTACAGTATCCTATAGACAAAGCAGCTCCTCACGCTCTGAGTTACAGTATCCTATAGACAAAGCAGCTCCTCACGTACCTGCTCTGAGTTACAGTATCCTATAGACAAAGCAGCTCCTCACGTACCTGCTCTGAGTTACAGTATCCTATAGACAAAGCAGCTCCTCACGTACCTGCCAGTGCTCCTCACGTACCTGCTCTGAGTCACGTACCTGCTTTGAGTTACAGTATCCTATAGACAAAGCAGCTCCTCACGTACCTGCTCTGAGTTACAGTATCAGACTCCTCACGTACCTGCAGTATCTAGACAAAGCAGCTCCTCACGTACCTGCTCTGAGTTACAGTATCCTAATAGACAAAGCAGCTCCTCACGACCTGCTCTGAGTTACAGTATCAGCAAAGCAGCTCCTCACGTGCTCTGAGTTACCTGCTCCTCACGTACCTGAGTTACAGTATCCTATAGACAAAGCAGCTCCTCACGTACCTGCTCTGAGTTACAGTATCCAGCTATAGACAAAGCAAAGCAGCTCCTCACGTACCTGCTCTGAGTCACAGTACATCTATCTCTGGGTCATAGACAAAGCAGCTCCTCACGTACCTGCTCTGGGTCACAGTATCCTATAGACAAAGCAGCTCCTCACGTACCTGCTCAGAGTTACAGTATCCTATAGACAAAGCAGCTCCTCACGTACCTGCTCAGAGTTACAGTATCCTATAGACAAAGCAGCTCCTCACGTACCTGCTCTGAGTCACAGTATCTAATAGAGAAAGCAGCTCCTCACGTACCTGCTCTGAGTCCGTGTCCTATAGACAAAGCAGCTCCTCATGTACCTGCTCTGAGTTACAGTATCCTATAGACAAAGCAGCTCATCACGTACCTGCTCTGAGTTACATTATCCTATAGACAAAGCAGCTCCTCACGTACCTGCTCTGAGTTACAGTATCCTATAGACAAAGCAGCTCCTCACGTACCTGCTCTGAGTTACAGTATCTAATAGACAAAGCAGCTCCTCACGTACCTGCTCTGAGTTACAGTATCAAGACAAAGCAGCTCCTCACGTACCTGCTCTGAGTTACAGTATCCTATAGACAAAGCAGCTCCTCACGTACCTGCTCTGAGTTACAGTATCCTATCCTCACGTACCTGCTCTGAGTTACAAAGCAGCAAAGCAGCTCACGTACCTGCTCTGAGTTACAGTATCTATAGACAAAGCAGCTCCTCACGTACCTGCTCTGAGTTACAGTATCCTATAGACAAAGCAGCTCCTCACGTACCTGCTCTGAGTTACAGTATCCTATAGACAAAGCAGCTCCTCACGTACCTGCTCTGAGTTACAGTATCCTATAGACAAAGCAGCTCCTCACGTACCTGCTCTGAGTTACAGTATCCTGTAGACAAAGCAGCTCCTCCTAGTAGACAAAGCAGCTCCTCACAGTATCCTGCAGCTCCTCACGTACCTGCTGAGTTACAGTATCCTATAGACAAAGCAGCTCCTCACAGCTCTGAGTTACAGTATCTATAGACAAAGCAGCTCCTCACGTACCTGCTCTGAGTTACAGTATCCTATAGACAAAGCAGCTCCTCACGTACCTGCTCTGAGTTACAGTATCTAATAGACAAAGCAGCTCCTCACGTACCTGCTCTGGAGTTACAGTATCCTATAGCAGCTCCTCACGTACCTGCTCTGAGTTACAGTATCCTATAGACAAAGCAGCTCCTCACTCACGTACCTGCTCTGAGTTACAGTATCCTATAGACAAAGCAGCTCCTCACGTACCTGCTCTGAGTTACAGTATCTAATAGAGAAAGCAGCTCCTCACGTACCTGCTCTGAGTTACAGTATCCTATAGACAAAGCAGCTCCTCACGTACCTGCTCTGAGTTACAGTATCCTATAGACAAAGCAGCTCCTCACGTACCTGCTCTGAGTCACAGTATCCTATAGACAAAGCAGCTCCTCACGACAAGTTACAGTATCAGCAAAGCAGCCCTCACGTACCTGCTCTGAGTTACAGTATCCTATAGACAAAGCAGCTCCTCACGTACCTGCTCTGAGTTACAGACAAAGCAGCTACGTCCTGCTCTGAGTCCAGTGTCCTATAGACAAAGCAGCTCCTCACGTACCTGCTCTGAGTTACAGTATCCTATAGACAAAGCAGCTCCTCACGTACCTGCTCTGAGTTACAGTATCCTATAGACAAAGCAGCTCCTCACGTACCTGCTCTGAGTTACAGTATCCTATAGACAAAGCAGCTCCTCACGTACCTGCTCTGAGTTACAGTATCCTATAGACAAAGCAGCTGCTCTGCTCTGAGTTACAGTATCCTATAGACAAAGCAGCTCCTCACGTACCTGCTCTGAGTTACAGTATCCTATAGACAAAGCAGCTCCTCACGTACCTGCTCTGAGTTACAGTATCCTATAGACAAAGCAGCTCCTCACGTACCTGCTCTGAGTTACAGTATCCTATAGACAAAGCAGCTCCTCACGTACCTGCTCTGAGTTACAGTATCCTATAGACAAAGCAGCTCCTCCTCCTGCTCTGAGTTACAGTATCCTGCAAAGCAGCTCCTCTGTACCTGCTCTGTTACAGTATCCTATAGACAAAGCAGCTCCTCACGTACCTGCTCTGAGTTACAGTATCCTATAGACAAAGCAGCTCCTCACGTACCTGCTCTGAGTTACAGTATCCTATAGACAAAGCAGCTCCTCACGTACCTGCTCTGAGTTACAGTATCCTATAGACAAAGCAGCTCCTCACGTACCTGCTCTGAGTTACAGTATCTAATAGAGAAAGCAGCTCCTCACGTACCTGCTCTGAGTCACAGTATCCTATAGACAAAGCAGCTCCTCACGTACCTGCTCTGATTTACAGTATCTAATAGAGAAAGCAGCTCCTCACGTACCTGCTCTGAGTTACAGTATCCTATAGACAAAGCAGCTCCTCACGTACCTGCTCTGAGTTACAGTATCTAATAGAGAAAGCAGCTCCTCACGTACCTGCTCTGAGTTACAGTATCCTATAGACAAAGCAGCTCCTCACGTACCTGCTCTGAGTTACAGTATCTAATAGAGAAAGCAGCTCCTCACGTACCTGCTCTGAGTCACAGTATCCTATAGACAAAGCAGCTCCTCACGTACCTGCTCTGAGTTACAGTATCCTATAGACAAAGCAGCTCCTCACGTACCTGCTCTGAGTCACAGTATCCTATAGACAAAGCAGCTCCTCACGTACCTGCTCTGAGTCACAGTATCCTATAGACAAAGCAGCTCCTCACGTACCTGCCACACAGGTGCATCTTTTAATGCTACAGTTTGCTGCTCCTTGACATTTTCAACCATCTCGGTAACGCGCCTTTCAACAGTTCTGGCAGACACAGGCATGTCTTTTATCTTTGAGGGGATTGTGTTTTTGTTAGGCAATCCATCTAATAAAGCCTGTGAACTACTGAGGAAAGCCTCCTTGATATATTCCCCATTAGTAAATTATTTTCTGTGTTTAGCAATGCACTGCGCAACTTTGTAGCTTTGTAGCTTGATATTTGACTACATGTAGATTTGTAAACATACTGCTTATCTTTTCATCCCAGGACATGGCCCCCTTGATTCCTTAAGCCTTGTCCGCCTCATCCTTGAAGTTTTTCCCTCATGTCTCGTTTCAAAATGACACCGTACACTTGATGTCAGGCAATTATTTTAGATCAACTTTCCTCTGAACACCATGGGTGGACGTCCTAATCAGGTCCCCACTCAATACATATGGGTCTGGTAAATTAAAATGCTGCCGGTCTAATGTCCAGCTCCACGTCACACACATACGTCAGTCAGCACAGACAGATACAGCTCATAGAGGCCCAGCCCATGAGCTCCATCAGCAGCACATTTGAATTTAGAATGAAAAATGAATGTGTTTATGCAAAAAATGTTAGTGCAACGTATCGCATTGATTCATTCTCTAATCAAACCGAATCGCACCGACTCCTTTAAAACTATAACTTATTGTTCCTGTATCGTATCGGAGCCCAGGTATCTAGAGATGTATCGAATCATCTTGGAAGTCTATGCGCAGTTGGGACAAAGCCAACACAGGACCCTTGTCTTGCCATAAACTGCCGTCCTATTTTGATAAGCGCTTGGTGTGTAGGCAATGCTACACCTACGACCTTGACTTCACTCCCTCTAGTAGTCTAAGAGGGGATCACTGACACTTGTTCAAACGAGCTATCCATTAAACACACACACACGCACACACAGCAGGCTATATTGCTCCCTGTGTCCTCCTCACACTAGTCCTCACTAACACTAACAACTCTACTTGTACTCTGGCTGTGAAGATACCACTATCACACTTGTTTTTCCATGTCAAAAATGAAAACAAAGCAGATCACATTTTTTTGTCAGTCCTTTAAAAATCTGCTGTATGTAAAATATTGTGTTCTATAGCTTGGAAAATAAATACGTGACTCTGGATGACAACATAATGATGTTTGTTTCCAACATTAGAGCTGTTTTCCTAAAGAAGTTAAATCTGCTTTGTGTTTTGTTTCCTTGCCACAATACTAACGCGTACCGTGATACTGGTATCGTCCCAGCCCTAACTTGTACCGTGGCCAGGTTGTTTGTTCCGTTGTGAAAACAAGACTCTTGATTGAAAAGTTGCCCGGAAGAGTCATTTGAGAAGATTAGTGGAAGAAATTCTGCCAATTGTAGGGACCTCAACACCCCCTTTTGAGTCCCCTCCATCCCTCTTCTATCTATCTCTGTAAGGGTAGAGAGAGCGAGAGACCAGGCTATGTGTGACGGTCTACTCTGTGTAGACAGTAAGCGGTGTGATGGTAGATACAGGAAGCTGGTTGTCTGCTCTGAGCTGTCTCCATTGAGGGCTAACGGCCATGCACTGTGATGGACGGCTTTTGTTGGTGACGTGTGATTTACCCTCCTTTCTGTCTGTTTCCCTCTGTCTCTCCCTCTCCTCTTTTCCTCCCTTTCCCGCTCTCAATTCCCTCTATATCTCTGTTTCTCACCCTGCTTTCTCCCTATTCCTCTCTCTATTCCCTCCTTCTCCTGCACTTCCCCTCCCACCTCCTCCTGCACTTCCCCCTCTCGCTGCCCTCCCCTCTTCTTCAGAGAGACAAAGACTCCCGCCTCCTCCTGTTTCCATCCCCCCTCTCTCATCCCCCTCTCTCTGTCATTTGGAGGCAGTCCGTCCGCCGGCTGTGTGCGCACACTCATCTCACACACACACACACACACACACACACACACACACACACACACACACACACACACACACACACACACACACACACACACACACACACACACACACACACACACTCTCTCTCTCTGGCTCTCCATAGTCTGAGAAGGAAGGCTGCTCTGTTCTACATGGCAGGATATTGTTATTCATTCCATCTTGGTTAAGGCGTGTGAAGAAGGCACCACGTTGCTAGGGTCACACAGCTTTGTGTACTAATAAGTAGATCATATATTCTTCTCTCTGGGCTTTTCTTCTTTTAATGGAAGGTCTCTATCACGGTAAGGGTTTCTCTCTCTCTCGCTGCTGCTCTGTTCTCCTACGGTGTAGACTACACTGCTACCCTGCTGTGGTGTACGCTAGGCTAGCTTGCTGATTGGAATGGCATTTACAATATAGTGTTCTCCTCTGTGTGTGTGTGTGTGTGTGTGTGTGTGTGTGTGTGTGTGTGTGTGTGTGTGTGTGTGTGTGTGTGTGTGTGTGTGTGTGTGTGTGTGTGTGTGTGTGTGTGTGTGTGTGTGTGTGTGTGTGTGATTTTAAGGTGATTTTTAATCTCCTATCTGTATTATCTGCCATGGTAGTGATATGGACACTTCATGTGGTCAGAAATTAAATTAATTGGACAATTATAACAGGTCTTAGCAGAGTATTTTAATGGGCATCATTTTGAGACACATTTAGGATGGTGATGGTAATGATAGCACATTATTTTATTGGTTGATTATATTATATTTTCACGCAATCGTACAGGGGACCATCAGTGACATACAAAACATCAGCCTCTATTGAGGATTCATACTGTAGCTTGTTGTACAGGGTCCACCGTTAACAGAGGATTCATACTGTAGCTTGTTGTACAGGGTTCACCGTTAACAGAGGATTCATACTGTAGCTTGTTGTACAGGGTTCACCGTTAACAGAGGATTCATACTGTAGCTTGTTGTACAGGGTCCACCGTTAACAGAGGATTCATACTGTAGCTTGTTGTACAGGGTTCACCGTTAACAGAGGATTCATACTGTAGCTTGTTGTACAGGGTCCACCGTTAACAGAGGATTCATACTGTAGCTTGTTGTACAGGGTTCAGCGTTAACAGAGGATTCATACTGTAGCTTGTTGTACAGGGTTCACCGTTAACAGAGGATTCATACTGTAGCTTGTTGTACAGGGTTCACCGTTAACAGAGGATTCATACTGTAGCTTGTTGTACAGGGTTCACCGTTAACAGAGGATTCATACTGTAGCTTGTTGTACAGGGTCCACCGTTAACAGAGGATTCATACTGTAGCTTGTTGTACAGGGTTCAGCGTTAACAGAGGATTCATACTGTAGCTTGTTGTACAGGGTTCTGCGTTAACAGAGGATTCATACTGTAACTTGCATGTGACTGAGATACAATACAACATCTATTCATCCATTGAAACAGAAATGTATTTTTTGCTGTCTGTGCAGTACTACTTCACAATCCGATATTAATCTCTCTACAGTCTTCTATTTCTGTAAAACTTCTCCTGACCTAATGGTTGTTCCAAATGGCCCCTATCCCCAATACATTGCACTACTTTTGACCAGGGCCCATAGGGGCTATAAGGAATAGTGTGCCATTTGGGATGCAGACTGGGACACAAACTGCCTTTCTGGAGTGTCTGTTCAGTTCCTAATCCAAGCTGTAGATAATCATGTGTCAGTCCCAGTGATAAATGGCCCTGGTCACTGGAGTGAAGTGTGATCATGTGTGGGAGGGAGGCAGAGAGGGATGTAGGCGTGCAACAATCCTCTTCTTCCTCTGGTGGTGTCATATATTTTCTACGTTATATCAACTTCCTCATCCATAATTAATGGTGCTTTATTATTCCTTACCCCTCTTGACAAAATGTGTGGGACATATGCAAAACAAGCACCGTTTGCAATGGCCTCCTTGTGCCCTCTTCACACAACTTGTAGTCTTAAGAACGTTTCTAATTTGATGAAGAAAATACATGTCCACATTGTGGCATAGAGTAGCTTTTGGGTAGTGATATTCCATCATGGCATGTCTACTGGATGCGTTCGTCTGCAGTGCACTCATGCATGACAGTGACCTTTGCTTCATGCCTTGCTTTTATATGGCGTGTGTGTCAGTGTCTGGCTACACAAGTTGTTTATCTTTTCATGTATGCCTGCTTTGGTACGTATGACAGCTTCTGCAGAAGAGCTGAGGCTGCTTATTGGAGTGTAACCACATGAGTGTGCCTGCCTGTGAGCGCTTCTCTGAGTGTGTATGTACATGTGTTTGCGTGTGATTGTGTGTAACTAGTAACTGCTAGTTACACTCTAGCAGGTGTTGGAGGTGCTGGAGGCAGACCCCTGACCCCTTTACACACCCCCTGTCCTGAGGGGTCACACACACACACACACACTTTGTCTCCAGTCAGCCAGGGGAGTAACCATTAACTAGTGCTCTGCAGTATCTCCTGGAGACTCATAGCCAGCAGCTGGATGGGAAGGTTGAGTTAGTAACATGTAAAGAAGTGTCGGTCGTTTGTAATGGTCACCTTGGAATGCGACCACTCACAGCTCTTTGTGCAACAGTAGCATCTAATTCACATTCCTTGTTGGATTTTTGACCCATTTCTTTTCATGCCATATATCGCCCACATATTTTGTCTTTTCACATTTCTCTTTATCCTTTCCTTCTCCTCTTGTATTCTAATGAATGTGTATATAATCTTTCAATCTATATCTATATATGTATATAATTTCCAAATGCGCCCTGTATAATACAATTTTAAATACACTATATAAATGTTTAACTACTTTTCAAAAGTTTGGGGTCACTTAGAAATGTCCTTGTTTTTGAAAGAAAAGCTAATTTTTTGTCCATTTAAAATAACATAAAATTGATCAGAAATACAGTGTAGACATTGTTAATGTTGTAAACGACTATTATAGCTGGAAACTGCTGTTTTTTTTTTAAATGGAATATCTATATAGGCATTCAGAGGCCCATTATCAGCAAGCATCAGTCCTGTGTTCCAATTGCACTTTGTGTTAGCTAATCCAAGTTTATAATTTTAAAAGGCTAATTAGATCATTAGAAAACCCTTTTGCAATTATGTTAGCACAGCTGAAAACTGTTTTTCTGATTAAAGAAGCAATAAAACTGGCCTTCTTTAGACTAGTTGAGTATCTGAAGCATAAGCATTTGTGGGTTCGATTACAGGCTCAAAATGTCCAGAAACAAAGAACTTTCTTCTGAAACTCATCAGTCTATTCTTGTTCTGAGAAATTAATGCTATTCCATGCGAGAAATTTCCAAGAAACTGACAATATTATACAACTCTGTGTACTACTCCCTTCACAGAACAGCACAAACTGGCGCAAACCAGAATAGAAAGAGTGGGAGGCCCCGGTGCACACACATATACATACATACATACATACATACATACGTACGTACGTACGTACGTGTGTGTGTGTGTGTGTGTGTGTGTGTGTGTGTGTGTGTGTGTGTGTGTGTGTGTGTGTGTGTGTGTGTGTGTGTGTGTGTGTGTGTGTGTGTGTGTGTGTGTGTGTTTTATATTGTATTATACAGGGTGCATTTGGAAAAGAGATCTAGGTCTCAATATGTCTTCCCTGTCAAAATAAAGGTTAAATAAATAAAAAAATCTACACACACTTAGCTTCGGGCTATGCTGCCATTCAAATAACAATCCTTTATTTTGGGGATTTCTTGTGCATTGTTCATTATAAGGAGTGAAGCTGATGGGTACAGTTGGGTTATCTTTCCTGTTAGCCTATAGCCTAGCCTAGTGTAGTGCAGGAATCTACTCTGTAGGTCCTTTTCTCATAGTAGCCTGTGCTAACTCAAGGTGAGCATTTCCCTAGCGTAATGTAGTTATATGCTATTGGAGGTCCAGCTGACCTTGTTTTGGCTACGTCGTCTTGCTTTGTCAGCACTTGGCAGTCTTCTGATGCCCTGCTGCATGTATGGAAACAGAACTTCCTTCCGCCTTGCACTGCAGCTGAAACACACACACACACAGGCATCATTCTTTTTACTCTTTATTTTTTTTATTTCACTTTTATTTAATCAGGTAGGCTAGTTGAGAACAAGTTCTCATTTACAACTGCGACCTGACCAAGATAAAGCAAAGCAGTGCGACACAAACAACAACACAGAGTTACACATGGCATAAACAAACACACAGTCAATAACACAATAGAAAACTATATATATACAGTGGGGCAAAAAAGTATTTAGTCAGCCACCAATTGTGCAAGTTCTCCCATTTAAAAAGATGAGAGGCCTGTAATTTTCATCATATGTACACTTCAACTATGACAGACAAAATGGGAGAAAAAAAATCCAGAAAATCACATTGTAGGATATTTAATGAATTTATTTGCAAATTATGGTGGAAAATAAGTATTTGGTCACCTACAAACAAGCAAGATTTCTGTCTCTCACAGACCTGTAACTTCTTCTTTAAGAGGCTCCTCTGTCCTCCACTCGTTACCTGTATTAATGGCACCTGTTTGAACTTGTTATCAGTATAAAATACACCTGTCCACAACCTCAAACAGTCACACTACAAACTCCTGTATACAGTGTGTGCAAATAAGGTAAGATAAGGGAGGTATGGCAATAAATAGGCTGTAGTGGCAAAATAATGACAATTTAGCAATTAAACACCGGAGTGAATGATGTGCAGAAGATGAATGTGCAAGTAGAGATACTGGGGTGCAAAGGAGAGAAAAAATAAATACAGTATGGGGATGAGGTAGTTGGATGGGCCATTTACAGATGGGCTATGTTCAGGTGCAGTGATCTGTAAGCTGCTCTGACAGCTGGTGCTTAAAGTTAGTGAGGGAGATATGGGTCTCCAGCTTCAGTGATTTTTGCAATTCGTTCCAGTCATTGGCAGCAGAGAACTGGAAGGAAAGGCGGCCAAAGGAGGAATTGGCTTTGGGGGAGACCAGTGAAATATACCTGCTGTAGTGCGTGCTACGGGTGGGTGTTGCTCTGGTGACCAGTGAGCTGAGATAAGGCGGGGCTTTACCTAGCAAAGACGTATAGATGACCTGGAGCAAGTGGGTTTGGTGACGAATATGAAGCGAGGACCAGCCAACGAGAGCATACAGGTCACAGTGGTGGGTAGTATATGGGGCTTTGGTGACAAAACGGATGGCACTGTGATAGATTTCATCCAATGTGCTGAGTAGCGTTTTGGAGGCTATAGGGTTCAAAAGTGTTCCTGATTCCTCTCAGTAGAATCTGTCTTCCCACGGGTAACTCTAGAAAGATGTTCCTCGTCTCTACATTTCAGATTAATCCTCTCAGTAAAATGTTTGTCCTCTCTCTCTCGGCTTAATTTGGGTTTCTACTGAACAAACCCTGGATGTTAAGAGGTTTTCTCATCACTTACAGTAGAATCAGCAACGTTTCCCATTCCTCTTTCCCCTCTCTTGGTTTATCTCCTGAAATAATTAATTGTAATCCTAATCCTGATTGGGCAGGTAAAAGTAGATTAGTGAATCAAGTCAATAATCAGGTGGAAGGAGAGACATGAGGAAGGTAGGAGAGTGCAGACAGCTTGGAGCCAGGAGAATTATAACCTCCTCGCTAGGTAATTATGCGTCTCACTCTCACAATGTATTCTTTGTGGTAGACCGGGATTTTGCGTTTGCTTCATACTCAGCGATTTGGATTTGCCAGTTTAGCACCATTCCCATTGGATTAGATTAGGTTCCAATAATATGTGGGCCCATTTCCTGTTATGTCTCTTGGTCAATCACATATGTTGTTGTAAGAGGGTGTTTTGAGGGTCACAGCTTTCCTTTAACATGCTGCAAGAGACGGACTCTCTTCAGAAACAATGGTCTCCTCAGTAGGGCCAGGACGATACTAGTATCGCAATATTTTTTTCCATGGCTAAAATGAAAACAAGAAGCAGATCTCACTATTTGGTCCTTTTATGAAACCTGCTATATGTAAAATAGTGTTCTATAGCTTGGAAAATATATACGTGAATCTGGATGACAACATAATGATGTTTATTTCCAACATTAGAGCTGTTTTCCTAAATATGTTAAATCCGCTTTGTGTTTTGTTTCCTTGCCACGATACTAACGAGTATCGCAAAACTGGTATTGTCCCAGCCCTACTCCTCAGTTCAGCTTGAAGCCCCAAACAATTCAAAATGCTTAAAACAGCCATTGAAAAGCTTGATAACAGACCTGTGGATGGCTGGATGGCTATTCTGAGAGGAGTCAGCAGTCTAGTCTCGCTGTGTTCCAAAAGGCACTCTATTGTTCCAAAAGGCACCCTATTCCCTATGTAGAGCCTGGGTTCTGGTCAAAAGTAGTACACTATATAAGGTATAGGGTGGCATTTTGGACAAACCCCAGTCTGTCATTATTACACAGGACAGCAGCAGGCCTAGCCAGCAGGCTGAATGATTGATCTTATGGGTTATGAATGCTTGTTGGTAATGGCTCTTTATATGGACTGGACATGAAAGCAGATATTGACCTTCACATGTGCTTCAGCTTGTGTGAGTGACATTCCTGGTTCACATGATGTCAGGCAATGCTTGCTGGTTTATTGATGCCCCAATCTGTGGTGTGTACATCTCTGGGTCGGTGTGTGTGTGTGTGTGTGTGTGTGTGTGTGTGTGTGTGTGTGTGTGTGTGTGTGTGTGTGTGTGTGTGTGTGTGTGTGTGTGTGTGTGTGTGTGTGTGTGTGTGTGTGTGTGTGTGTGTGTGTGTGTGCGCATGCGTCGCTAGGCGCTCTCAGAGGACTGAATTTATTCACTTGCTCGCAGAATGCTCTTTATCTGTGTGTGTCTGTAGGTGATATACGGCAGGCTCTGTCCCCAAGCCAGACCCCAGCACTCTTCTTTTAGAAGAAAGTGTCTCAGCAGTTTCACATGGTCTCCACCCCTCCACCAGACCATCACAGGTGGCCAGCACTGTAGCCCTCTACGTCTGCTCTGGTAGCTACATAACTGGGGCAGTTTTGCCCCAAATATTACCCTATTCCCTATTGTGCACTACATTGGGTAATAGGACCGTAGGACTCTAGTCAATAGGGTGGCATTGGGACTCTCAGTCTTGGAACAATGCAGGAAAAACACAGCCTGTGACACTCATCTCTTTCTAGCGTTCTGCCCATGCTAAGTTCAGAGGTTGATATGTAAAGAAAGCCCCATTTAGGCCTTTTCAATCAGGGATTATGAGTAATTTAAAAATGGATTTGAAAGCCAGGCAGTAAGATAACTTGAGGACAAGCATATTTAACAGTAGTGATTGTTGTGTTTGTCCTACCTGACACCCCCACACTCATTCAGTCTGTCTGTCTGTTTTAGACACTGCTCTTTGCCTCTCTGTCAACACTGAGCTGCCAGCAGCTTTCAAATTCACAGGTGAGAAGAGTGCCTTGCTTTCTAAAATGCTTCAAAGAGAAAGCCTTGTTTTGAGAAAGCCTTGTTATCTCACCTCCCTTTTCCCCTGCGCTAAGATAAATGTAAGCATTAGGCACTCCCAGGCCATATCTCCCTCCCTGAATGTGTGTGTCCTGGGGACAGATTGAGGAGCAGGTGTTTGGGCCCTCTGCCAGACAGAGGGGCTTTGGGGTCAGGCACCAGGCAGGGGACAGAGCAGACCGGGGCCATCCACCACAGCCCCATACGGTCCTCCATACGTTACACTGACCACAGTGAAGAGACCTCGACCTTGACACTGACATGGGCCACGCGGGTCAGGCTGGTTCTTAGCGAGTGTTAGCATTAGTGCAGTGAGGTGTGATCAGTCCTATTAAAGCTAGCCTGGCTACTAGCATCACTAGCCTATCTAGTTGGTGATCCAGTGACAAAGAGAGAGGACCATATGCACTGAGGTGATGCTAGTTTATTAAAGAGACACTGGGCTAATGGATTAATCTTTTCAGCCCTGGATGAACAGTCAATCCAGAGGTCTCAAGCTGCCTTTCACATGGTGATTTGATCAACTGGCGCTTGGATATATTGATTATTAAAGGACTTAGGTTTTCTTTACCAACCCTATACTCATTACTCGGGAAGGACAGACTCTTTAGAGACATCATGGTCTGTCCAAGAGCATATGGTTCATTCTGGGTTCTCAAGCCCTTTCTCAGAAATCTAATTATTACAACTATAGACACCCCTATAAGTAATACAGTGCCTTGCGAAAGTAGTCGGCCCCCAATTTTGCACGCCCAATTTTTCAGTTTTTGATTTGTTAAAAAAGTTTGAAATATCCAATAAATGTCATTCCATTTCATGATTGTGTCCCACTTGTTGTTGATTCTTCACAAAAAAATACAGTTTTATATCTTTATGTTTGAAGCCTGAAATGTGGCAAAAGGTAGCAAAGTTCAAGGGGGCCGAATACTTTCGCAAGGCACTGTATATGCTTGGTTGATCTGGTTATAGGCTGACAGACCTACACCACCTACACATCTCAAGTCAATGTAATAATGTTCAAGTGATGGATCATGGGACCTTTTGTTGATATGAAACCAACTGCAAAATAGTATTATTTGGGATGCGTGTCAATGTTGATCATTGTTCTGGAGCCTCTTGATTGTTGAGTTGGATGGCTGGTGTCCATCGGTGGTCTACGGGTTTATTTGGTCTCTACTCTCATCCAAATGGCACCCTATTCCCTCCATAGTACATTACTTTTGGCCTATAGGGCACTACATAGAGAATAGGGTGTCAAGACAGTGTGCTCAAACACAAAGCCAGGGTAGAATGAGAGGCATTGAGAAGGCAACAGTTTCTCTCTTTAAAAAACAAAAAACATTTCACCACTTCAGTTGACCTTAGCCTACATACCCACCTGCAGTTTGTCTGGTTCCATTCCACACACATCCACACACACAAAGTGCATGCCAATTTTATGACTCATCCTTCTCATTGTACTCTTGCTGTACTCTCTTGACAATTGATTAACCCTGTTCTGAAACCTGAGAGACTTAAACCACGTCTTTCCATCCTGTCTGTCTGTCTATGGCCACTCTGAAACCCAACCCCGGAGGACTTCCTTCAGATTGTTACCCTGCCATCCGGTTCACTTTGAACTGTGACACTGACAGATTATGGTGTCATCATAGGAGTCCCCTTCTGTGCCAGCCCTGGCCCCTATGGGCCCCTATGTGTCAAAGGTAGTGCCCTATTTGGGAATATGGTGCCATTTGGGAGACACAGAGCTTTATCTCCCAGACAGCTAGGGGGCGCTCTATGACCAGGGACCGGGTTGGGTTGGAGCCGCCAGGCTGCCCTCTAGGATTATCATTGACCCACTAAACCACATGCTGCCTCGACTCCACTGAACCTAATGTGCTGAACTGACAGATCAACAACCGATCAAACCAACTGACCTCCCTGTTGTCTCTCTTTCTCTTGCAGATATTTCAAGAATTTCCTACTACACAGGTGAGTGGCCTTCAGAACTACAAGTGATCTCATACTGTATGCTGTGAACTACAATAGATCTTATACGCTGTGAAAGTTTCTCATTATCTTCTGGTCAGATAAACCTTGGTAGGCAGGTTTGATTTATAGTGGTGCTCTTCTGATGAATAGACGGCTCCTACTAGATAAGTCTGTCATCTACATTTAATGCACCAACATCGACTCATATGAAGGGCACATCCACTTATTCCCAAGAGGATCTAGGCTACTATTCTTAGAGTGACCAATCAGAAACGCATCTTTTGACCAATGGGTAAAATAATGTTAACAAATGGTCCAAACCTGTGTCTATCATAATCCGTTCACAAGTTCTTGTAGTTTTTAGCCTTGTAGGAAAAAAATCTGGGGAAAAGCATTGCGTCAGCAAAGCTCGATGCTGTGTGAGAATTAAGGCTGATTTACAGGGTTAGTGTTGAACTCGTCATCTTTCTTCTTGAATCCGGAGGATATAAAACAATATAGAGGTAAGATGGATATAGTTTAAGGCATTTCATTTGAGTATTTTAATCATTTAGTGTACGCTTTTCATATTAATGCGAAATTCGTAAGATTTCTTACAAAAACAAGTATATCTCTGTGAAATGTCAGCGGTGCACAGAGCATAACGCAAGCTTTTTATTTTCAAATTCTTTTACATTTAATTCAGCATGCGTCATGATAAATGAGCTTTTTGGGATCCACCGAAACAGCTTTGCAGACTACCACCACAACATGTGAACTCTGTCAACACAGCTTGGTGTTTATTATCGGATGTATTAGGTTACAAAATCCAACTTTTTGGATATAATGTTAATGATACGTTAGAAGGACCCCACTGAATGATTTAGAACATGAAGAATCATATGTGTCTTGGTCAAATGTATTTTTATAACATAAGGAAGTTACATTTCATCACCCAAGCATGTTTTCACTCACTCTTCCATCCTTGAAGTGAAGTCATATTAGTCCCCTCCACCGATAGTGTCTGTGTTCAGAGTGTAAAGATATATTTCCTCGAGATTATTTAGGAAGGGGATATTATCTGAGCTAAAGGGGAGAGAGAGCGAAGGTGTGTGTGTGTCCTGTGGATGATGAAGGTCACTGGGAAGCCTGTTTGTCTGTCTCACTCCTTAATGAGACTACACACACACTAAAATGTCATTTGGGTTTCATCATTCTACTACTGTAAAGTCTCTGGCACTTGAATTCCATGTACCTAAACTAGAGGTCGACCGATTATGATTTTTCAACACTGATACCGATTATTGGAGGACCAAAAAAGCCAATACCGATTAATCGGCCAATTTTTGTATTTATTTATTTATTTGTAATAATGACAATTACAACAATACTAAATTAACACTTATTTTAACTTAATATACATCAATATAATCAATTTAGCCTCAAGTAAATAATGAAACATGTTCAATTTGGTTTAAATAATGCAAAAATAAAGTGTTGGAGAAGAAAGTAAAAGTGCAATATGTGCTATGTAAGAAAGCTGACGTTTCAGTTCCTTGCTCAGAACATGAGAACATATGAAAGCTGCTGGTTCCTTTTAACATGAGTCTTCAATATTCCCAGATAAGAAGTTTTAGGTTGTAGTTATTATAGGAATTATAGGACTATTTCCCTCTATACCATTTGTATTTCATCAACCTTTGACTATTGGATGTTTTTATAGGCACTTTAGTATTGCCAGTGTAACAGTATAGCTTCCGTCCCTCTCATCGCTCCTCCCTGGGCTCGAACCAGCAACACAACGACAACAGCCACCATCGAAGCAGCATTACCCATGCAGAGCAAGAGGACCAACCACTAGAAGGCTCAGAGCGAAAGGCTTGAAACTCTATTAGCGCGTGCTAACTAGCTAGCCATTTCACTTCAGTTACACACTTGAAGTAATAAACAGTGCAATGCTTGACGCACAACGAAGAGCTGCTGGCAAAACGCACAAAAATGCTGTTTGAATGAATGTTTACGCGCCTGCTTCTGCCTACCACCGCTCAGTCAGATACTTAGATACTTGTATGCTTAGTCAGATTATATGCAACGCAGGACACGCTAGATAATATCTAATAATATCATCAACCATGTGTAGTTAACTAGTGATTATGATTGATTGTTTTTTATAAGATAAGTTACTAGCTAGCATTAAACTTAACTTGGCTTACTGCATTCGCGTAACAGGCAGTCTCCTTGTGGAGTGCAACGAGAGAGAGGCAGGTTGTTATTGTGTTGGACTAGTTAACTGTAAGGTTGCAAGATTGAATCCCACGAGCTGACAAGGTGAAAATCTGTCGTTCTGCCCCTGAACGAGGCAGTTAACCCACCGTTCCTAGGCCGTCATAGAAAATAAGAATGTGTTCTTAACTGACTTGCCTCGGTAAATAAAGATTCAACATAGGTGTAATAAAAATACAAAAAAATTGGCACATCGGCACCGAAAAATACAGATTTCCGATGGTTATGAAAACTTGAACTCGGCCCTAATTAATCGGCCATTCCGATTAATCGGTCGACCTCTAACCTAAACGCCATACCAAAACTCCATAGCCGTACCTAAACTCCATACCAGAACTCCATAGCCGTACCAGAACTCCATACCAGATCGCCATACATTTTTTTATAGAATGTGTAATGAACAACGTGTTTAGTCTCACTCACCCAAAGGCCATTCAGACAACTTGACACAACTGTGGGAAGCATTGGAGTCAACATGGGCCAGCATCCCTGTGAAACACTTTCGATACCTTGTAGAGTCCATGCCCTTACGAATTGAGGCTGTTCTGAGAGCAAAACAGAGGGGTTATTAATGTTTTATACACTCAGTGTGTATATACAGTGCATTCGGAAAGTATTCAGACCCCTTCACATTTTCCACTTTGTTATGTTACAGCCTTATTTTAAAATGGCTTATTAAACTGTTTTTTCCCCCTCACCAATCTACACACAATACCCCATAATGATAAAGTAAAAACAGGTTTTTAGAAATTTGTGCAAATGTATAATAAAAAATAAAAAATCACACTTATATAAGTATTCAGACTCTTTACTCAGTACTTTCTTGAAGCACTTTTGGCAGCGATTACATCCTCGAGTTTGGCCGGTTTGCCAGCTCTAGGAAGAGTCTTGGTGGTTCCAAACTTCTTCCATTTAAGAATGATGGAGGCCACTGTGTTCTTGGGGACTTTCAATGCTGCAGACATATTTTGGCACCCTTCACCAGATCTGTGCTGCGACACAATCCTGTCTCTGTGCTCTACGGACAATTCCTTCAACCTCATGACTTGTTTTTTTAATCTTTTATTTATTTTATTGTTTTATTTCACCTTTATTTAACCAGGTAGGCCAGTTGAGAACAAGTTTTCATTTACAACTGCGATCTGGCCAAGATAAAGCAAAGCAGTGCGACACAAACAACACAGAGTTATTCATGGGATAAACAAACATACAGTCAATAACACAATTGAAAAATCTATATACAGTGTGTGCAAATTTAGTAAGATTAGGGAGGTAAGGCAATAAATAGGCCATAGTGGCAAAATAATGACAATTTAGCAATTAAACACTGGAATGATAGATGTGCAGAAGATGAATGTGCAAGTAGAGATACTGGGGTGCAAAGGAGCAAAAAAATAAATAACAATATGGGGATGAGGTAGTTGGGTGGGCTATTTACAGATGGGCTGTGTACAGGTGCATTAATCGGTAAGCTGCTCTGACAGCTGATGCTTAAAGTTAGTGAGGGAGATATAAGACTGCAGCTTCAGTGATTTTTTTGCAATTCATTCCAGTCATTGGCAGCAGAGAACTGGAAGGAAAGGCGGCCAAAGGAGGAGTTGTCTTTGGCGATGACCAGTGAAATATACCTGTTGGAGCTCGTGCTACGGGTGGGTGCTGCTATGTTGACCAGTGAGCTGAGATAAGTTGGGGCTTTACCTAGCAAAGACTTATAGATGACCTGGGGCCAGGTTACGCATGCACAGATGTCAGACACACACACACACACACACACACACACACACACACACACACACACACACACACACACACACACACACACACACACACACACACACACACACACACACACACACAGTTGTTGTCCATTTTGTCTCCCCTGCCCTCCTAAACCCCCTATAGTAATATTGGAGAATGATGAAGTGACCCAGCTCCATAAAAGACATGATAACGGAGAGAAACCTCACGGAATAGAGGAAATAAATACTCCTCTTTAGTTTGGCTATACAAACACCTGGGCTACATTCAGTAGGGCACATCATATCAAAACATTTTGCAACATTAGACCAAAATGAATGTTTCTTATCAGACATGTTAAGGTAGCACCTGTCAATTAAAAAATAATAATAATCCCCAACTGATAGCTATAGAGCTGAGTTTGCATTGGACTGTTATTCCTCTCAATGAGCTGCAGCATCTGGAAGCCATTTTGGCATATTGATATTTAGAATGGCAGATTTTAGGGGATTGATCAAAGGGAAGTTAGTTTGTTCATTCACAACCCCCCAGACTGTGTCTTCTGTCTGTCTAGCTAGCACCTCATCTTCTTTGACGACCACAGAAACTCTGAGGATAAAACAGCTTCCAAACGCGGCACTCTCTTTCTGTGTGTGTCCC
Source organism: Oncorhynchus keta (assembly GCF_023373465.1). Taxonomy (NCBI): domain Eukaryota; kingdom Metazoa; phylum Chordata; class Actinopteri; order Salmoniformes; family Salmonidae; genus Oncorhynchus; species Oncorhynchus keta. The sequence continues at coordinate 22,457,185 of NC_068439.1, forward strand.
AAATTACACCCTTTTCCCTATAGAGTGCGCTACTTTTGACCAGAGCTCTATGGGAGTAGTGAAAAGTGTGCCATTTGGTACGTACCCTTTGTCTCTCCACATCCCAGGCCTTCCGGTGGTTGGGCTAAATAAGGTGGTCACTGCACGTTGTATATGTTAATTGCTCCAGCCCTCTTTAGCAAGGCAGATACATAGCAATCATCACCAGGGAATACTGATTAGGAGTTCAAATGATGTAGTGGCATTGTTATGTAAATGACTCATTAAATTAAAGGCAAGTAATCATTGATAATCCCTGTTTCTCTGTTTCATCTGGGTTGGGTTACATGGGTCAGGTTCTGCAGGGTTAGGAGGTTTGGGAGTTAGCTTAAACATATCACTGTTCAAATGTTAAAACCGCTATTGTAGGCTTATGATACCTATCATTCACCCACGTAGGTTAATAAAACCTATAATACACGTTTGTAGGTTTATAATGGTCCTAGAATCTAGATCAAGTTTAATTCCAGTTGTGCAAAGCCATACAGAATGCTGGATAAACCAGAGATGACAAGGTCATGGTTTAAAATGGCATCCATTCTTAGATCAATATTCACACATTCACACATTCTATTGACGTTCCATCTGGATCGATTGCACTTAGCTAGCTACAGTAGATTGTGTAATCCAGTGGTGTGTGACACACACAAACCTCCATGACTATGTACTGTATGGTTAGTGGAACCATGTGACACTGTTACCCAGGTAAGTTATGTTGGATAAGGTGTGATGATGTTGAAAGCACCACGAGAGAGGGAGTGATGAGTAGTACAACATCCAACCCCCTGACCTTCAACAGTGGCTGGCTCCACAACACCCCCACAAACACACACAGTCCATCAGGTGACAACTGACTATGTGGTGGCAGAGATGAAAGCGATAATGGTGAAAAGGATTATTGTGAAAACCTTAACGGCTACAGAAGGGTAAGATGTACAGGCTGTTCTAGAGCCTACCTGAGCAGCTGTGGGATGGCTGATCTGGGATCTGTCCTGGGTTCAGACTGTGTGTGTTTGTGTGCACTAAACTCCTATCACTGTCAGTGGGGATATTCAATGTTTGTCTTCAATCATCTTTTCAATGAAGAACGTTGCATACCAGATACACCTGCTTATTTGTGTGTGTGTATTCTGTATTTGCAGGATGTTATGATTGACAGTCGTCCCTCCCTCCCCCAGTTATACAAGTAATTTGTGATTCAAATCCACATAATTTTAGTTGACTAGGTAACCATTTAACTATGGCCTTAGACTCCTACAGTATGTATTTAACCATGGTCTTAGAGACACCTACAGTATGTATTTAACCATGGTCTTAGAGACCCCTACAGTATGTATTTAACCATGGTCTTAGAGACTCCTACAGTATGTATTTAACCATGGTCTTAGAGACTCCTACAGTATGTATTTAACCATGGTCTTAGAGACTCCTACAGTATGTATTTAACCATGGTCTTAGAGACCCCTACAGTATGTATTTAACCATGGTCTTAGAGACCCCTACAGTATGTATTTAACCATGGTCTTAGAGACTCCTACAGTATGTATTTAACCATGGTCTTAGAGACTCCTACAGTATGTATTTAACCATGGTCTTAGAGACTCCTACAGTATGTATTTAACCATGGTCTTAGAGACCCCTACAGTATGTATTTAACCATGGTCTTAGAGACTCCTACAGTATGTATTTAACCATGGTCTTAGAGACCCCTACAGTATGTATTTAACCATGGAGACTCTTATGTATTTAACCATGAGACTCCTACAGTATGTATTTAACCATGGTCTTAGAGACTCCTACAGTATGTATTTAACCATGGTCTTAGAGACTCCTACAGTATGTATTTAACCATGGTCTTAGAGACTACAGTATGTATTTAACCATGGTCTTAGAGACCCATACAGTATGTATTTAACCATGGTCTTAGAGACTACAGTATGTATTTAACCATGGTCTTAGAGACCCATACAGTATGTATTTAACCATGGTCTTAGAGACTCCTACAGTATGTATTTAACCATGGTCTTAGAGACTCCTACAGTATGTATTTAACCATGGTCTTAGAGACCCATACAGTATGTATTTAACCATGGTCTTAGAGACTCCTACAGTATGTATTTAACCATGGTCTTAGAGACTCCTACAGTATGTATTTAACCATGGTCTTAGAGACCCATACAGTATGTATTTAACCATGGTCTTAGAGACTCCTACAGTATGTATTTAACCATGGTCTTAGAGACTCCTACAGTATGTATTTAACCATGGTCTTAGAGACCCCTACAGTATGTATTTAACCATGGTCTTAGAGACCCTGTATTATAACCATGGTCTTAGAGACTCCTACAGTATGTATTTAACCATGGTCTTAGAGACTCCTACAGTATGTATTTAACCATGGTCTTAGAGACCCCTACAGTATGTATTTAACCATGGTCTTAGAGACCCATACAGTATGTATTTAACCATGGTCTTAGAGACTCCTACAGTATGTATTTAACCATGGTCTTAGAGACCCCTACAGTATGTATTTAACCATGGTCTTAGAGACCCCTACAGTATGTATTTAACCATGGTCTTAGAGACCCATACAGTATGTATTTAACCATGGCCTTAGAGACTCCTACAGTATGTCTTCCTTTGTCTTCTCTATTAGATCCCAGGCCTGCAGACAGACCAGTTACATATTCAGCTGATGATTGCATGCGCCACTGAACCATACGGATGTGTGTGTGTTTTTGTGTTTCTATGTGTGTTTCTGTGTGAGCCACTGCTCCCAGCCGTGTAAGGTTTGGTGTCTGTATGGTTTGGTAACACGTGTCCCAGCCTGGTGTCTGTATGGTTTGGTAACACGTGCCCCGGCTTGGGCTCCTGCTATTGAAATATGGACAAGGGAGTGGGGAGGAGGGGTGGGTGAGAGGCTTTTGTTTGGGAACAGTGGGCCGGATGTGATGTGAGCTGAATAGCTGGGAAGAGCACCTCTCCCTCTCCATGGGGTTCAGTCATAGCCCCTTTGTCTGTCTGCCCCGGCTGTTTCTGGGGCTCTCTGTCCCTCTGATCCACTATTTTCCAAATAGCACATTGTTCCCTATATAGTGCTCTACTTTCCACCAGGAACCATAGGGAATAGGGTGCCATTTGGGATGCAGACCCAGTCCACATGAATACCCATAGATGGAGCAGCCAGGCAGGGCTACTCTCTTCTGCTCCTCTTCTCCTCCTCTCTCCTTCTCTGTTCTCCACCCCCTCTTGTTTCATTGGCAGTCTGCTCAGTAAGCAGACAATGATTAAATTAACTGGCAGCATAAATCTCTGCCTTCAACTTAAACTCACCCACAGGGGCCAGTCTGTGATGCCACATACAGTGTCTTCAGAAAGTATTCATACCCCTTATAGCCTGAATTCAAAATGGATTCAATATGTTTTTCTCACCCAACCACACATACAATACCCCATAATGACAAAGTTAAAACATGTTTTTGGAAATGTATTGCAAATTAATTGTGGAAATATCTAATTTACATACATACACTAACATTCAAAAGTTTGGGGTCACTTAGAAATGTCCTTGTTTTTGAAAGAAAAGCACGTTGATCAGAAATACAGTGTAGACATGGTTAATGTTGTAAATTACTATTGTAGCTGGAAACGGCAGATACATTTTTTTATGGAATATTTGCAGAGGCCCATTATCAGCAACCATCACTCCTGTGTTCCAATGGCATGTTGTGTTAGCTAATCCAAGTTTATCATTTTAAAAGGCAAATTTATCATTAGGAAATCATTTTGCAATTATGTTAGCACAGCTGAAAACTGTTTTCCTGATTAAAGAAGCAATAAAATTGGCCTTCTTTAGACGAGTTGAGTATCTGGAGCATCAGCATTTGTGGGTTCAATTACAGGCTCAAAATGGCCAGAAACAAAGAACTTTCTTCTGAAACTCGTCAGTCTATTCTTGTTCTGAGAATTGAAGGCTATTCCATGCGAGAAATTGCCAAGAAACTGAAGATCTCGTACAACGCAGTGTACTAGCGCAAACTGGCTCTAACCAGAATAGAAAGAGGAATGGGAGGCCCCGGTACAGAACTGAGCAAGAGGACAAGTACATTAAAATGTCTAGTTTGAGAAACAGATGCCTCACAAGTCCTCAACTGGCATCATGGCTAGCGGGAAGGTTACTGGCTTTTTCTGTGGCTAAACCAACTAGTTCATCATTTAACAATTTTAGTAATATTTACAGATGGCATACAAGTTTGTAAAGTTCACATGTTCCAGAAGGAATTTCTGCCAATACGGCATTTTGATTAAAAAAATAATTATGCACAAAAGGCTCTCCTGTGAAGTAGTGACGTGTGACATACTCCTAGTTTCCTGAAACGAGTCACATATAAGGTCCCACAGGGTGCTTTGCTGGTGACACTGGGAGGGATATATTTAGAATTCAAGGCACACTTAACCAGCATGGGTACCACAGCATTCTGCAGCAATACGCCATCCCATCTGGTTTGCGCTTATTGGGACTATAATTTGTTTTTCAATAGGACAATGACCCAACACACCTCCAGACTGTGTAAGGTCTATTTGACCAAGAAGAGAGTGATTGAGTGCTGCATCAGATGACCTGGTCTCCACAATCACCTGACCTCAACCCAATTAAGATTGTTTGGGATGAGTTGGACTGCAGAGTGAAGGAAAAGTAGCTCAGCATATGTGGGAACTCCTTCAAGACTGTTAGAAAAGCATTCCAGGTAAAGCTGGTTGAGAGAATGCCAAGAGTGTGCAAAGCTGTCATCAAGGCAAAGAACTGTGTTCTTCTCCAAAGAATAATAATAAGATTCTTAACTTGTCATGTCAGTAAAAACATAGCAATGATTCGAAGGAATGTGGTTTACCCCAAGTTGTCTATGGATAATATTATAGCCTTATTGGCAGCAAATGTGTCCAAAATAGCACCCTATTCCCTATGTAGTGCACTACTTTCAACCAGGGCCCATAGGGTGCCACTTGAGACTGAAGCTGTGTTCTCATGTAAAGCATTTGAGACGAAGACTCCGTGTCCTAGACATCCTCTGGGGCATGTCACTGTAATTAACTACATTGAGGTTTGAGAAAATGAAATCATTATGGTATTTCCTCTGTGCAGATTGCCAGGGGTCTCAGATCATCACAAAGGTTAGCCCTTAATGCTATCATTGACTGCCAGGGATTCTTTCTTCCAATGGATGCTTATTGCTGCTTCTCTCGCTGCCTCTCTGCCATTTTCTCTCTCTCTGTCTCGCTCTACCTCTTTTTTTTCTCTCTATTTCTGTATAGACAGGAGTAATTATATCATTTGGTGAATGTATTTCCATTTACTTCCCTATTGGACCTACCGCTCAGCCATTTCTCTCCTGTTCTATTGGTTATCATATTAATTTATTTCATTGTCCAGAAGCCAAAGACACAATCCTAGTTATATTAGCAGGCCATCCTAGTTTAGATTCCCCTAGTTTCGAGATTTTCCCCTCTTGTCACGTATGTAACCGCTATCAGGTGCGCTGTTTAGAATGGTGTTTTCCTAAGTGCTCTGTTTAGAATGGTGTTTTCCTAAGTGCTCTGTTTAGAATGGTGTTTTCCTAAGTGCTCTTTTTAGAATGGTGTTTTCCTAAGTGCGCTGTTTAGAATGGTGTTTTCCTAAGTGCGCTGTTTAGAATGGTGTTTTCCTAAGTGCTCTGTTTAGAATGGTGTTTTCCTAAGTGCTCTGTTTAGAATGGTGTTTTCCTAAGTGCGCTGTTTAGAATGGTGTTTTCCTAAGTGCGCTGTTTAGAATGGTGTTTTCCTAAGTGCTCTGTTTAGAATGGTGTTTTCCTAAGTGCTCTGTTTAGAATGGTGTTTTCCTAAGTGCTCTGTTTAGAATGGTGTTTTCCTAAGTGCTCTGTTTAGAATGGTGTTTTCCTAAGTGCTCTGTTTAGAATGGTGTTTTCCTAAGTGCTCTGTTTAGAATGGTGTTTTCCTAAGTGCTCTGTTTAGAATGGTGTTTTCCTAAGTGCGCTGTTTAGAATGGGGTTTTCCTAAGTGATCTGTTTAGAATGGTGTTTTCCTAAGTGCGCTGTTTAGAATGGAGTTTTCCTATGTGCGCTGTTTGGAATGGCGTTTTCCTGCAAAATTGCATTTTGGCAAATGTTTGAAAATGAAATTTTGTTGGCTGCTTCATTACATTAGTTGCATGTTCTGGATGCATTACCATACTCTACATGTGGTTTCTGTGGGTGGACACCCTAATTAATGGGTTATGGTTAATGCATATGGGTCCTGTAAATTTCTCAAATGGCTGGTAATTAAAATCTGCCCAGTCATGTTGTCCTGCGTCACATTTTCCTAACGGAAACCCCGACACACACAACCTCCTCTAGTAGTGAGTGCTGTGGGGGTAGAGTGGAGCGGACCCAGGGTCAGTGTTGATTTGCAGCCTGCCTGGCCGGAGGGGGTTGGGGCTCGGTAAACAGCAGTGGGCTGGAGGACTGAATAGAACCTAGGCTCAGATTAGCATATTAATGAGGCCTATACTAACCCCCTGGCCCCCCCTCTATTCACTTCAATTTAAAGGCTTTATTGGCATGGGAACCATATGTTTACATCGCCAAAGCAAGTGAAGGATTCTCTCTCTCTCTCTCTCTCTCTCTCTCTCTCTCTCTCTCTCTCTCTCTCTCTCTCTCTCTCTCTCTCTCTCTCTCTCTCTCTCTCTCTCTCTCTCTCTCTCTCTCTCTCTCTCTCTCTCTCTCTCTCTCTCTCTCTCTCTCTCTCTCTCTCTCTCTCTCTCTCTCTCTCTCTCTCTCTCTCTCTCTCTCTCTCTCTCTCTCTCTCTCTCTCTCTCTCTCTCTCTCTCTCTCTGCACTCGCTCTTCTCCCCACACCCACTTCTCTGACTGAGGGAGCGGAGTACACAGGCTGCTTCTGTCTTTTCTGGTTCTTCCTCTCATTCAACCTGAAACAATTGCTTTCTCCGTCTCTCCATATCCTTCTCTCCATTCCTGCTGTCACTCTGCCTCTCACTCTCCTCCCATTCTTACATACTCTCTCTCTCTCTCTCCCCATACTCTCTCTGTCACTCTCACTGTCACTCTGTCACTCTCTGCACACACCCTGTCATACACTCTTCCTCAAGTGAGTTTAGCACACTGGTCTCCTGCCTCAGAATGAGTACAAAGTGAAGCGAGCGGTGTGGAGTTACTTGTGTTGTTTTGGACTACTGTTCTCTGTTCTCCTGTTCTCCTCTCCTGCGAGGCGGCGGGAGTTGGTTGCGGGGCACCTGGGCTAGGATTAGTATTCTGGGGGAAGGCTCTCAGCCGGAGGCTTAGCAACGCTAACCAGCCAGCCAGACGGACGGACAGCCAGCCAGACAGAACTACTGTGGATTTCTCCACCGTTACAGAAGCAGCAGAACAAATGAGCTGTATATTCACAGTGGAGGGGCTAAAAACCTCAATACAGTGTTGATCCACCTTATTCTTCCTGCCCCTGTTTCAGGGCTGAAAACTGGGCCAGCACTTGGCTGGGACTCCCTCTCTTACTCTGGATGTCTTGGATGTGTTTCTCTCTCGGAGCCCCTTCCCCCTCCTGTCCCAGACCCTAGTGCTGTCTCTGGACCAGGGGTTGACTGGTGGAGTAGACTGGGGGAGTGGGTAGAGTGAACTGGGGCTGTGTGGATCTGACTTGGCCCTAGGTGTCGGGGATTAGGAGCATTGTGGGCAGTCGTAGACGGGGAGGTTGGTGTTACTTGGTAAGGAGGTAAAGGGTTAGTGTGGTGTAGGGGGAGGTTGGTGTTACTTGGTAAGGAGGTAAAGGGTTAGTGTGGTGTAGGGGGAGGCTGGTGTTACTTGGTAAGGAGGTAAAGGGTTAGTGTGGTGTAGGGGGAGGCTGGTGTTACTTGGTAAGGAGGTAAAGGGTTAGTGTGGTGTAGGGGGAGGTGGGTGTTACTTGGTAAGGAGAAAAAGGGTTAGTGTGGTGTAGGGGGAAGTGGTGTTACTTGGTAAGGAGGTAAAGGGTTGGTGTGGTGTAGGGGGAGGTTGGTGTTACTTGGTAAGGAGGTAAAGGATTAGTGTGGTGTAGGGGGAAGTGGTGTTACTTGGTAAGGAGGTAAAGGGTTAGTGGGGTGTAGGGGGAAGGTGGAAGCCCTGGCCTCCATGCGGTTCTGTGAGAACTCTGGGTGTTGGCCGGCCGTGGGACCCGAGACAGAGAGAGCAGGGGGACCAACCAACATGGAAACCAGTCCCGGCTGCGGCCTCTTCCCCATGTGCTGGGCTGCAGGTACTACTACTAACTACTAACTCTGAACTTCCACTACTTCTTTTTCTTCTCCTCCTCCCAACTTATTATTCTCCTCCTCCCAACTTATTCTTCTTCTCCTCCTCCCAACTTATTCTTCTTCTCCTCCTCCCACCTTATTATTCTTCTCCTCCTCCCACCTTGTTATTCTTCTCCTCCTCCCACCTTATTATTCTCCTCCTCCCACCTTGTTCTTCTTCTCCTCCTCCCACCTTATTTTTCTTCCTCTCCTCCCACCTTATTCTTCTTCTCCTTCCACCTTGTTCTTCTTCTCCTCCTCCCACCTTATTCTTCTTCTCCTCCCACCTTGTTCTTCTTCTCCTCCTCCCACCTTATTATTCTTCTCCCCCCACCTTGTTCTCCTTCTCCTCCTCCCACCTTATTCTTCTCCTCCTCCTTCCACCTTGTTCTTCTTTTCCTCCTCCCACCTTATTCTTCTCCTCCTCCCACCTTGTTTTTCTCCTCCTCAAACCTTATTCTTCTCCTCCTCCTCCCACCTTATTCTTCTTCCTCTCCTCCCACCTTATTCTTCTTCTCCTCCTCCCACCTTGTTCTTCTTCTCCTCCTCCCACCTTGTTCTCCTCCTCCTCCCACCTTATTCTTCTTCCTCTCCTCCCACCTTATTCTTCTCCTCCTCCCACCTTATTCTTCTCCTCCTCCCACCTTGTTCTTCTCCTCCTCCCACCTTATTATTCTCCTCCTCCCACCTTGTTCTTCTTCTCCTCCTCCCACCTTATTTTCTTCCTCTCCTCCCACCTTATTCTTCTTCTCCTTCCACCCTGTTCTTCTTCTCCTCCTCCCACCTTATTCTTCTTCTCCTCCCACCTTGTTCTTCTTCTCCTCCTCCCACCTTATTATTCTTCTCCCCCCACCTTGTTCTCCTTCTCCTCCTCCCACCTTATTCTTCTCCTCCTCCTCCCACCTTGTTCTTCTCCTCCTCCCACCTTATTCTTCTCCTCCTCCCACCTTATTCTTCTTCCTCTCCTCCCACCTTATTCTTCTCCTCCTCCCACCTTATTCTTCTCCTCCTCCCACCTTGTTCTTCTCCTCCTCCCACCTTATTATTCTCCTCCTCCCACCTTGTTCTTCTTCTCCTCCTCCCACCTTATTCTTCTCATCCTCCCACCTTGTTATTCTTCTCCTCCTCCCACCTTGTTCTTCTCCTCCTCCTCCCACCTTGTTCTTCTTCTCCTCCTCCCACCTTATTATTCTTCTTCTCCTCCCACCTTATTCTTCTTCTTCTCCCACCTTATTCTTCTCCTCCTCTCAACTTATTATTCTTCTTCTCCTCCCACCTTATTATTCTTCTTCTCCTCCCACCTTATTCTTCTTCTTCTCCTCCCACCTTATTCTTCTTCTTCTCCTCCCACCTTATTCTTCTTCTTCTCCTCCCACCTTATTCTTCTTCTCCTCCTCCCACCTTATTCTTCTTCTTCTCCTCCCACCTTATTCTTCTTCTTCTCCTCCCACCTTATTCTTCTTCTCCTCCTCCCACCTTATTCTTCTTCTCCTCCTCCCACCTTATTATTCTTCTTCTCCTCCCACCTTATTCTTCTTCTTCTCCCACCTTATTCTTCTCCTCCTCTCAACTTATTATTCTTCTTCTCCTCCCACCTTATTATTCTTCTTCTCCTCCCACCGTATTATTCTTCTTCACCTCCCACCTTATTATTCTTCTTCTCCTCCCACCTTATTCTTCTTCTCCTCCCACCTTATTATTCTTCTTCTCCTCCCACCTTATTATTCTTCTTCTCCTCCCACCTTATTGTTCTTCTTCTCCTCCCACCTTATTGTTCTTCTCCTCCTCTCACCTTATTCTTCTCCTCCTCTCACCTTATTATTCTTCTTCTCCTCTCACCTTATTCTTCTCCTCCTCCCACCTTATTATTCTTCTACTCCTCCCACCTTATTATTCTCCTCCTCTCACCTTATTCTTCTCCTCCTCTCACCTTATTATTCTTCTTCACCTCCCACCTTATTATTCTTCTTCTCCTCCCACCTTATTCTTCTCCTCCTCTCACCTTATTCTTCTCCTCCCTCTTATTATTCTTCTTCTCCTCCCACCTTATTGTTCTTCTCCTCCTCTCACCTTATTCTTCTCCTCCTCTCACCTTATTCTTCTCCTCCTCTCACCTTATTATTCTTCTTCACCTCCCACCTTATTATTCTTCTTCTCCTCCCACCTTATTATTCTTCTTCTCCTCCCACCTTATTCTTCTCCTCCTCTCACCTTATTATTCTTCTTCTCCTCCCACCTTATTATTCTTCTTCTCCTCCCACCTTATTATTCTTCTTCTCCTCCCACCTTATTCTTCTTCTTCTCCTCCCACCTTATTATTCTTCTTCTCCTCCCACCTTATTATTCTTCTTCTCCTCCCACCTTATTATTATTCTTCTCCTCCCACCTTATTATTCTTCTTCTCCTCCCACCTTATTCTTCTTCTCCTCCTCCCACTTTATTCTTCTTCTCCTCCTCCCACCCTATTCTTCTTCTCCTCCTCCCACCTTGTTCTACTTCTCCTCCCACCCTAATCTTCTTCTTCTCCTCCCACCTTATTCTTCTCCACCTCCTCCCACCTTATTCTTCTTCTCCCTCTTCCATATCCTCACCATCTACCTGTGATAGGTCGATCAGATTAGTGTTTAGCTCGTCGCGGCTGTTGTTTTTCTGTTATAGTTTAATCCTGACTGACTGACTGACTGACTGTGTTGTGTAGCCTGCCTGTTGTGATGCCATAGAGGATTGTGTTGAAATCATTAACATTCCAAACCACAGAGTGACAGATTTCATACCGATTACATCTTTATAGTTTTGATGCCCCCCCTTGTTTTGCTTGAACGGTTGTCGTTTATCTTTCTGTGCAATGCAGCAAGCTCTGCTATTTTAAAGGGTACAACGCCTCCCAGAGAAGTGGCATTTCTCCACATAACGAGTAGTAACCTTTAGAAACCTGTCTGTGACAGATGATGGGGACGTTACAATGATACTGCAGTAGGGGAGCTGCAAGCTTTGTTTTCCCTGTGGAATGGATGGTGTGTGTGTGTGCACATATTTGTCTTAGTTTGTGTTCGACACACACACACAAACTAATATAAACTAACACAAACTAAGACAAATATGTGCGCACACACAGAAACTAAGATAAACTATGTATTTGTAGATATGCGTAACTGTGTGTGTGTGTGTGTAACTGTGTCTGTGTGAATTTTTTTGTTTGCGTGTAGATGTTGCGTGTTTCAGAACCACAGGGTTCAGCTCCCTTTCACATGTTGCCCGTAGAACCCACAGCTGACCTGATTGCTTGAGCAGCTGCTGATAATGGAGGCTGGGACCTGTAGCAGTCAATTCCATTTCTAGCCAGACTCCCACTTTGAGTGGCTTTCTTTGTCTGCATGGAAAACACAACATGTGAATTTAAAGCACCCTATTGTCACTGAGCATATGCTTCAGCATGCCATGTGTCAGTCAGTCGTCAACTATCGGGGAGGGGAGCAGGGAAAGGGGAGAGAGAAGAGGAGAGGGGAGAGAAGGATGGAAAGAGGAAGAATAGGAGAGGGGGAGCATAGGTAGAGAGAGAGGGAAAATAGGAGGAAGGAGAGTGAAAAGAGGAGAGAGGGAGAAGAGGAGGGAGGGAGAGGGAGAAGAGGAGAGGGGGGAGAAGAGTAGAGGGAGAAGGGAGGAGGAGAGGAAAAATAGTAGAGGGAGAAGAGGAGAGGGAGGGAGAAGGGGGAGAGGGAGAAGAGAGGGAGGGGAAGAGGAGAGGGAAAAGAGGAGGGGGGGTGGAGAAGAGAGGGATGAGAAGAGGAGAGGAAAAGGAGAGGGAGAGGAAAAAGAATAAGAATAGAGGGAGAGGGGGAGGAGAGGGAGAAGAAGAGGGGGAGAAGAGGTGAGAGGGGAAAACAAAGAGAGGGAGGGGAAGAGGAAAAAGAGGAGAGGGGGGAGAATGGGGAGGAGAGGGAGAGGAAAAAGAGGAGAGGGAGGAGTAGAGGAGAGGGAGAAAGAGAGGGAAAAGAGGAAGAAGATGAGGAGTAGAGGGAAGGAGGAGGGAGAAGAGGGGAGGGAGGAGAAGAGGAGAGAGATGGAAAAGAGGGAGAGCGAGAGATGAGGAGAGAGCGAGAGATGAGGAGAGAGCGAGAGACGTGGAGAGAGCGACAGACGTGGAGAGGAGAGAGAGACGTGGAGAGGAGAGAGAGACGTGGAGAGGAGAGAGAGACGTGGAGAGGAGAGAGCGAGAGAGACGTGGAGAGGAGAGCGAGAGACTAGGAGAAAGAGGGACATAGAGAGAGAGCAAGAAACGTAGAGAGGAGAGACATGGATAGGAGAAAGAGAGACGTGGAGAGAGGAGAGAGACATGTAGAGGCGAGGAGAGCGACGTGGAGAGGAGAGCGAGAGAGAGACGTGGGGAGGAGAGCAAGAGAGAGACAAGGAGAGTAGAAAGAGAGACGTAGAGAGAGAGCGAGAGACGTGTAGAGGAGAGAGAGGCGTGGATAGGAGAGAGAGGCGTGGATAGGAGAGACGTGGAGAGGAGAGAGCGAGAGAGACGTGGAGAGGAGAGCGAGAGACTAGGACGGAGAGAGAGATGTGGAGAGGAGAGAGAGATGCGTGGAGAGGAGAGAGAGGTGTGGAGAGGAGAGAGAGACGTAGAGGAGAGAGCGAGAGAGACGTGGATAGGAGAGCGAGAGAGATGTGGAGAGGAGAGAGCGAGTGAGACATGGATAGGAGAGCGAGAGAGACGTGGAGAGGAGAGAGCGAGAGAGACGTGGATAGGAGAGCGAGAGAGACGTGGAGAGGAGAGCGCGAGAGACGTGGATAGGAGAGCGAGAGAGACGTGGATAGGAGAGCGAGAGAGACGAGGAGAGAGCGAGAGAAACGTGGATAGGAGAGCGAGAGAGACATGGAGAGGACAGAGCGAGAGAGACGTGGAGAGGAGAGCGAGAGACTAGGACGGAGAGAGAGATGTGGAGAGGAGAGAGAGCGATGCGTGGAGAGGAGAGCGAGAGACTAGGACGGAGAGAGAGATGTGGAGAGGAGAGAGAGAGATGTGTGGAGAGGAGAGAGAGACGTAGAGGAGAGAGCCATGAGAGACGTGGATAGGAGAACGAGAGAGACGTGGAGAGGAGAGAGCGAGAGAGACGTGGATAGGAGAGAGCGAGAGAGACGTGGATAGGAGAGAGCGAGAGAGACGTGGATAGGAGAGCGAGAGAGACGAGGAGAGAGCGAGAGAGACGTGGAGAGGAGAGCGAGAGAGACGTGGAGAGGAGAGAGCGAGAGAGACGTGGAGAGGAGAGAGCGAGAGAGACGTGGATAGGAGAGCGAGAGAGACGTGGATAGGAGAGCGAGAGAGACGTGGATAGGAGAGCGAGAGAGACGTGGATAGGAGAGCGAGAGAGACGTGGAGAGGAGAGAGCGAGAGAGACGTGGATAGGAGAGCGAGAGAGACGTGGAGAGGAGCGAGCGAGAGAGACGTGGAGAGGAGCGAGCGAGAGAGACGTGGAGAGGAGAGAGCGAGAGAGACGTGGATAGGAGAGCGAGAGAGACGTGGATAGGAGAGCGAGAGAGACGTGGAGAGGAGAGAGCGAGAGAGACGTGCAGAGGAGAGAGCGAGAGAGACGTGGAGAGGGGAGGGAGACGGGGAAAGGAGAATGAAATGGAGAGAGGAGAGGGAGAAGAGGCATGAAAAAGGAGATTGGGAGGGAGGGAGAAGGGGGGAGAGGGAGAAGAGAGGGAGGGGGAAAAGAAGAGAGGGAGGAGAAGAGGAGAGGGAAAAGAGGAGGGGGGAAGAAGAGAGGGATGAGAAGAGGAGAGGAAAAGGAGAGGGAGAGGAAAAAGAATAAGAATAGAGGGAGAAGAGGAGGGAGAGGGAGAACAGGAGGGGGAGGAGAGGGAGAAGAAGAGGGGGATAAGAGGAGAGCGAGGGAAAAGAGGTGAGAGGGGAAAACAAAGAGAGGGAGGGAAGAGGAAAAGAGGAGAGGGAGGAGTAGAGGAGAGGGAGAAAGAGGGAAAAGAGGAAGAAGATGAGGAGTAGAGGGAAGGAGGAGGGAGAAGAGGGGAGGGAGGAGAAGAGGAGAGAGATGGAAAAGAGGAAAGAGAGGGAGAGGGAGAAGAGGAGAGGGAGACACGTGGAGAGGGAGAAGAGGAGAGAGAGCTAGACGTGACAAGGAGAGAGCGAGAGACGTGGAGAGGAGAGGGAGAGCGAGAGACGAGGAGAGAGCGAGAGACGTGGAGAGAGAGAGACGAGGAGAGAGCGAGAGACGTGGAGAGAGCGAGAGAGATGTGGAGAGGAGAGAGCGAGAGAGACGTGGATAGGAGAGAGAGACGTGGAGAGGAGAGAGACGTGGAGAGGAGAGCGAGAGACTAGGAGAAGGAGGGACATAGAGAGAGAGCAAGAAACGTAGAGAGGAGAGACATGGATAGGAGAAAGAGAGACATGTAGAGGCGAGGAGAGCGACGTGGAGAGGAGAGCGAGAGAGAGACGTGGGGAGGAGAGCAAGAGAGAGACAAGGAGAGTAGAAAGAGAGACGTAGAGAGAGAGCGAGAGACGTGTAGAGGAGAGAGAGGCGTGGAGAGGAGAGCGAGAGACTAGGACGGAGAGAGAGATGTGGAGAGGAGAGAGAGACGTAGAGGAGAGAGCGAGAGAGACGTGGATAGGAGAGCGAGAGAGACGTGGATAGGAGAGCGAGAGAGACGTGGAGAGGAGAGAGCGAGAGAGACGTGGAGAGGAGAGCGAGAGAGACGTGGAGAGGAGAGAGCGAGAGAGACGTGGAGAGGAGAGAGCGAGAGAGACGTGGAGAGGAGAGAGCGAGAGAGACGTGGAGAGGAGAGAGCGAGAGAGACGTGGATAGGAGAGCGAGAGAGACGTGGAGAGGAGAGCGAGAGAGACGTGGAGAGGAGAGCGTGGAGAGAGAGCGTGAGAGGGAGAGCGAGAGAGACGTGGAGAGGACAGAGCGAGAGAGACGTGGAGAGGAGAGCGAGAGAGACGTGGATAGGAGAGAGCGAGAGAGACGTGGAGAGGAGAGAGCGAGAGAGACGTGGATAGGAGAGCGAGAGAGACGTGGAGAGAGCGAGAGAGACATGCAGAGGAGAGAGCGAGAGAGACATGCAGAGGAGAGAGCGAGAGAGACGTGGAGAGGGGAGGGAGACGGGGAAAGGAGAATGAAATGGAGAGAGGAGAGGGAGAAGAGGCATGGAAAAGGAGATTGGGAGGGGGAGAAGAAGGGAGATGAAAAGGGTTTGAATACGTGACAGTGATGTAGTGTCAGTCTTAGCATGGCTCATTGCCAGTAATGTCTTCCATATTTCTGTCTTATGGGACTCCCAATCACGGCCGGATGTGATACAGCTTGGCTTTGAACCAGGGACTGTAGTAACACCTCTTGCACTGAGATGCAGTGCCTTATACCGCTGCGCCACTCGGGATTCCTATATAATGCTCTGCTTTTGACCAACACCCTACTCGTCCTGGTCATAAGTAGTGTATTATATAGGGAATAGGGGCCCATTTCAGATGCACCCAGAGTCTCAAGCAGCATTGAATGCATGGTCCCCCCAGTTTGTATTAGATAGTCAGGTGCTTGGACCCTACCATGCCAGGTAGGATCCAGATTAACCCAGTCCAACCAGCACCTTGGCTCGACACAAAATGTGGTTGTCAAGCAGTTTGTCCAGGTGGCCCTCAGTACATCACTACATCTACAGTACATTTGTTGAATGCAAGTGTTGGTGTCAGGCAGAATAAAGGGAGAGTATGTGGTTAGGAGGTGAAGGGAGGGTTTTACTTCAGAGCGAGAAGGAGAAAGGCCACTGGCTACGTAGCTACATGGTAGTTAACTTTCACTGTATGTGTCCCTGAGCTGGAGATAGGGTGTCTGTCTTTGTGTAGGAGGTGGGGGTAGCAAGCTATGATGCCGGTGTTTGTTGAGCCATCTCTCCCACCCCTACCCACCAGTGTTTTGTTTCAGGATATAGAAACTTAGAGAAAGGTGGCTATAGACTTAGAGAAAGGTGGATATAGACTTAGAGAAAGGTGGATATAGACTTAGAGAAAGGTGGATATAGACTTAGAGAAAGGTGGATATAGACTTAGAGAAAGGTGGATATAGACTTAGAGAAAGGTGGATATAGACTTAGAGAAAGGTGGATATAGACTTAGAGAAAGGTGGATATAGACTTAGAGAAAGGTGGATATAGACTTAGAGAAAGGTGGATATAGACTTAGAGAAAGGTGGATATAGACTTATTGGATATAGACTTAGGAAAGGTGGATATAGACTTAGAGAAAGGTGGATATAGACATATGACTAGATGGATATAGACTTTGGATATAGACTTAGAGAAAGGTGGATATAGACTTAGAGAAAGGTGGATATAGACTTAGAGAAAGGTGGATATAGACTTAGAGCTGTGGATATAGACTTAGAGTGGATATAGACTTAGAGAAAGGTAGATATAGACTTAGAGAAAGGTGGATATAGACTTAGAAAAGGTGGATATAGACTTAGAGAAAGGTGGATATAGACTTAGAGAAAGTGGATATAGACTTAGAGAAAGGTAGATATAGACTTAGAGAAAGGTGGATATAGACTTAGAGAAAGGTGGATATAGACTTAGAGGGTGGATATAGACTTAGAAAAGGCATCCTTAGGTTTCCCTCTTCCCAGCAATGTCATTATTACCGGTGGAAACCCTTCCCAATGGTCACCCGGTGTGTGTGTGTGTGTGTGTGTGTGTGTGTGTGTGTGTGTGTGTGTGTGTGTGTGTGTGTGTGTGTGTGTGTGTGTGTGTGTGTGTGTGTGTGTGTGTGTGTGTGTGTGTGTGTGTGTGTGTGTGTGTGTGTGTGTGTGTGTGTGTGTGTGTGTGTGTGTGTGTGTACACGCGTGCGTGCATTCATCCAGGATCTTAGCATTGCTAGATTATGTTTTCCCAGTGCAGGCTCTGTGTAGCTAATGATGTTGGCTGTGAAGTTGAGTCTGGCAGTAGATCCTGGGCTACAGAGCACATCTCTACACCTCTCAGATAGTCTAAAAAGCCTCCCAGTAGACGTCGCCCCAGCTCTCCCCGGTAGACGTCGACCCCCAACTCTCCCCGGTAGACGTCGACCCCCAACTCTCCCCGGTAGACGTCGACCCCCATCTCTCCCCGGTAGACGTCGACCCCCAACTCTCCCCGGTAGACGTCGACCCCCAACTCTCCCGGTAGACGTCGACCCCCATCTCTCCCCGGTAGACGTCGACCCCAACTCTCCCCGGTAGACGTCGACCCCAACTCTCCCCGGTAGACGTCGACCCCCAACTCTCCCCGGTAGACGTCGACCCCCATCTCTCCCCGGTAGACGTCGACCCCCATCTCTCCCCGGTAGACGTCGACCCCCAACTCTCCCCGGTAGACGTCGACCCCCATCTCTCCCCGG
Source organism: Oncorhynchus keta (assembly GCF_023373465.1). Lineage (NCBI taxonomy): Eukaryota > Metazoa > Chordata > Actinopteri > Salmoniformes > Salmonidae > Oncorhynchus > Oncorhynchus keta. The sequence continues at coordinate 22,474,934 of NC_068439.1, forward strand.
TAGACGTCGACCCCCATCTCTCCCCGGTAGACGTCGACCCCCAACTCTCCCGGTAGACGTCGACCCCCAACTCTCCCCGGTAGACGTCGACCCCCAACTCTCCCCGGTAGACGTCGACCCCCAACTCTCCCCGGTAGCAGTCGACCCCCAACTCTCCCCAGTAGCAGTCGACCCCCAACTCTCCCCGGTAGACGTCGACCCCCAACTCTCCCCAGTAGCCCAGTAACCCCCAACTCTCCCCACTAACCCAGCTCCCTGGAAAGATAAGTCCAGCCAGAGAGCCTGTTTCTAGCTGCTGATTAGATAAATCTGCTTTGAAGGTCTTCCATGGTGCTGGTGTTGTCGAGGACTGAGGAATCAGAAACGCTCCTTCTAATCTAGGTTAACAGGGATTCCTCCTGCCTGACATACACTGGTGTGTGGGGTTGTGGGTGTTAGGCAGTTATTTATCCCTGTTCTGCTTTACTTCACACTCTGAAATACAGAACAAACATTACCATTTTAAAAAATGTAAAAAAAATCGAATGAATTGTTGCTAGGTAACGTTCACCAGCGCTAGTCAGCTGTACTTGCGGCAAAACTCATCCTATATCTTGTTCTCCATCTTCTTTTCAAATAGGGAGTCAAAATGTTTTCAGCACTTTTATATCCATGACTGATCAAAACTAATTTTCTCATGGCTCTCTCTTGTCCCTCTGCAGCAGACATGGTGAGCAATATTGGAACATTACATTGCAATAAAGTCGCAGTATTGAATCACAATACATATAGAATCTTGAGAATCACAATTCATATCTTATTGGCACCTAAGTATCCCAGTAATATTGTATGTTGAGATCCCTGCACTTGGGCCAAGATACACATAAGCAGACCAAGTACAGTAAGGCTGCGTTTAAACAGGCAGACAAATTCTGATATTTTGCCCAATTATGGGCAAAAGAGCTGATCTGATTGGTCAAAAGATCAGAGTTGGGCTGCCTGTGTAAACTCAACCTATGTGTACACCCTCAGACACACCTTTACACGCAGAAGGTACACAGAACACAGACAGGCATACGGGACTGAGGTTATGTAAACTGCTCTGACTAACATGGCCATTGTCTGTACAGTACTGAGCTGCCTGCTCTCAGGAGGTCAGCTAGAGGGCTCCATCCAGGGGCCTCTCTCTCTCTCTATCCCGCTCTCTCGCTTTAACCCAACTCTCTTTTTCTCCCACTCTTTCACTCATTGCTCTCTCTCTCTCTTTCTGTGAGGATGTACAGGGTGAACCGTTCAACCCTCGACTCCTTGCCCACAGAACAAATAAGCCCTCTTCATCAGAGAGCCTGTCCCCCTTTGCCTCAGTTGTCTGTTGATGAGAAGAAAGAAGGAGCCTCTAACTGGTCTCTACAGAACTGTGCACCAGCTAGCTCAGTACACTACCTTACCAAGAATACTCAGATGGAAAGAGGTCTATACTAGCCTATGCAACAAGGACATAAGTAATGCAGGGGGTCAGATGCATATTCTAATCGACATCAAATAGAAAGAAGTACTATTAATAAATGAGGGATTATGCCTATTAAGTATTCACACCCCTTTACTTTTTCTAAATGTTGTCGTTACAGCCTGAATTTAAAATGGATTAAATGTAGATTTTGTCTCACTGATCTACACACAATACCCCATAATGTCAAAGTGGAATTTTGTAGAACGTTTTAGAAACATTTATAAAATTAAGCTGAAATGTCTTCAGTCAATAAATATTTAACCCTTTTGTTATGGCAAGCCTAAATAAGTTCAGGAGTAAAAATGTGCTTAAGAAATCACATAATTAGTTTCAGTAATAGTGGTTAACATAGTTTTGGAATAACTGCCCCATCTCTGTACCCCACACATACAATAATTATCTGTAAGGTACCTTAATCGAGTAGTGAATTTCAAGTACAAATTCAGCCACAAAGAACAGGGAGGTTTTTTAATGCCTCGCAAAGAACGGTGATTGGTAGATGTGTAAAGAATTTTAAAAAGCAGACACTGAATATCTCTTTGCGCATGGTGAAGTTATTAATGACACTTTGGATGGTGCATCAATACACCCAGTCACTACAAAGATACAGGTGTCCTTCCTAACTCAGTTGCCAGAGAGGAAGGAAATTGCTCAGGGATTTTACCATGAGGCCAATGGTGATTTTTAAAACAGTTATAGTTTAATGGCTGTGATGGGAGAAAACTGAGGATGGATCAAAAACCTTGTAGTTACTCCACAATAGTAAACTAATTGAGTGAAAAGAAGGAAGCCTGTACAGAATAAAAAATATTACAAAACATGCATCCTGTTTGCAACAATGCACTTAAGGTAATACTGCAAAAACATATTTAAGAAATTTACTTTTTGTCCTGAATACAAAGCATTATGTTTGGGGCAAATCGAACACAACACATCATGGAGTACTTCTCTTCATATTTTCAAGCATGGTGGTGGCTGCATCATGTTATGGGTATGCTTGTATCGGCAAGGACTAGAGTGTGTTTTAGGATAAACAGAAAATGAATAAGCACATGCAAAGTCCTCGAGGAAAACCTGGTTCAGTCTGCTTTTCAACAGACACTGGTAGACAGATTCACCTTTCAGCAGGACAATAACCACAAATACAAGGCCAAATCTACACTGGAAATGCTTACCAAGACGACACAGAATGTTCCTGAGTGGCCTAGTTACAGTTTGGACTTAAATCTGCTTTAAAATCTATGACAAGACTTGAAAATGGCTGTCTAGCAATGATCAACAATCAATTTAACAGAGCTTGAAGTAAATATTGTACAATCCAGGTGTACAAAGTTCTTAGAGCCTTACAAAGAAATACTCACACCTGTAATCACTGCCATAGGGGATTTTATCATGTATTGACTCAGGGGTGTGAACACTTATGTAAATGAGATTCATTTTCAATAAATTAGCAAACATTTTTAAAAACATGTTTTCACTTTGTCATTATAGGGTATTGTATGTAGATTGGTGAGAACATTTTTTAATTCAGGCTGAAACAACAAAATGTGGAATAAGTCAAAGGGTATTAATACTTTCTGAAAGCACTGTACATGTCAGATCATCTAGGGTGGATCATAGCTGGGAACACAACTCTTCTAAGTAACAGGTCAGCTTGATACAACTCCCCTACTATACAGGTATTTGGCCTGAGGATGGAGGGACAGGACACAGCAGGGATGTTTGAACAATTGCCAGGTCATTGTCCTCACTCACGACACCAGCAGTTTATATAAACCCTAAACCCCTCCTTACCCCGTGCTCACAGAGTGAACCCAGGGACAGACACATTCACAGAGTGAACCCAGGGACAGACACATTCACAGAGTGAACCCAGGGACAGACACATTCACAGAGTGAACCCAGGGACAGACACATTCACAGAGTGAACCCAGGGACAGACACATTCACAGAGTGAACCCAGGGACAGACACATTCACAGAGTGAACCCAGGGACAGACACATTCACAGAGTGAACCCAGGGACAGACACATTCACAGAGTGAACCCAGGGACAGACACATTCTCTCGCTCTCTTTCCCCCTGCTCTCTCTCCCTCCCCAGGCCCCATACAGTGAGCTATCTTCGTCTATGCCCTCACTCACTGTGCCTGAGTGTACTCCCACACTGGCTGAGTGTACCGCCACA